>NC_090977.1:784673-923318 GCF_040807025.1 Struthio camelus | reverse complement strand
AGTGCAGTGCACGCTCCCCTAGTGCACACTCACCTAGTGCACGCTCGCCTAGTGCACGCTCCCCCAGTGCAGTGCACGCTCACCTAGTGCACACTCCCCCAGTGCAGTGCACGCTCCCCTAGTGCAGTGCACGCTCCCCTAGTGCACACTCACCTAGTGCAGTGCACACTCGCCTAGTGCAGTGCACGCTCCCCTAGTGCACACTCACCTAGTGCACGCTCCCCCAGTGCAGTGCACGCTCCCCTAGTGCACACTCACCTAGTGCACGCTCGCCTAGTGCACGCTCCCCCAGTGCAGTGCACGCTCACCTAGTGCACACTCCCCCAGTGCAGTGCACGCTCCCCTAGTGCAGTGCACGCTCCCCTAGTGCACACTCACCTAGTGCAGTGCACGCTCACCTAGTGCACACTCGCCTAGTGCAGTGCACGCTCCCCTAGTGCACACTCACCTAGTGCACGCTCCCCCAGTGCAGTGCACGCTCCCCCAGTGCACACTCGCCTAGTGCAGTGCACACTCAGCTAGTGCACGCTCCCCCAGTGCACACTCACCCAGTGCAGTGCACGCTCCCCCAGTGCACACTCGCCTAGTGCAGTGCACGCTCACCTAGTGCAGTGCACACTCACCCAGTGCACATTCACCTAGTGCACGCTCCCCCAGTGCAGTGCACGCTCACCTAGTGCAGTGCACACTCACCTAGTGCACACTCAGCTAGTGCACACTCACCTAGTGCAGTGCACACTCACCTAGTGCACACTCACCTAGTGCACGCTCCTCTAGTGCAAACTCACCTAGTGCACGCTCCCCTAGTGCAGTGCACACTCACCTAGTGCACACTCGCCTAGTGCACGCTCCCCTAGTGCAGTGCACACTCACCTAGTGCAGTGCACGCTCACCTAGTGCACGCTCACCTAGTGCAGTGCACACTCACCTAGTGCACACTCGCCTAGTGCACGCTCACCTAGTGCAGTGCACACTCACCTAGTGCACGCTCACCTAGTGCAGTGCACACTCACCTAGTGCACACTCACCTAGTGCACGCTCCCCTAGTGCAGTGCACACTCACCTAGTGCAGTGCACACTCACCTATTGCACACTCACCTAGTGCAGTGCACACTCACCTACAGCACACTCACCTAGTGCACCCTCACCTAGTGCACACTCACACTCATGCAGTGCATGCTCCCCTAGTGCACCCTCACCTAGTGCACACTCACACTCGTGCAGTGCACGCTCCCCTAGTGCACGCTCACACTCGTGCGGTGCACGCTGACCTAGTGCTCGCTGACCTAGTGCACACTCACACTTGTGCAGTGCACACTCGTGAAGTGCATGCTCCCCTAATGCACACTCCCCTAGTGCACACTCACACTCATGCAGTGCACGCTCACCTAGGGCAATCTCATCTAGTGCACGCTCCCGCAGTGCACGCTCCCCAAGTGTACTGCACACTCAGCCTTTGCACGCTCACCTAGTGCACACTCACTTAGTGCACACTCGCTTGGTGCACACTGCCCTAGTGCACACTCACCTAGTGCACACTCAGCCTGTACACACCGCCCTTGTGCCGCTCACTGAGTGCACACTGCCCTAGCGCACGCTCACGCTCGTGCGGTGCACGCTCAGCCCATGCGCACTCCCCTGAGTGCATGCTCACACTTGTGCACACTCACACTCGTGCAGTGCACGCTCAGCCCGTGCACGCTCCCCTGAGTGCACGCTCACGCTCACCCTGTGCCCGCTGCCGGCAGCCCTGGGGACAGCGGCGGCCCCGGTGCCACTGGTGACCGTGGTGCCCACGGGCACTGGGGACACTGGGGACGCTGGGGACACTGGTGTCACTGGTGTCCATGGGCACTGCTCCCACTGGTGACACTGGTCCCACTGGTGTCACTGGTCCCACTGGTCCCATTGGTGTCACTGGTGTCACTGGTGTCACTGGTCCCACTGGTGTCACTGGTCCCACTGGTCCCATTGGTGTCACTGGTGTCCATGGGCACTGGTCCCACTGGTGACACTGGTGTCACTGGTCCCACTGGTCCCACTGGTGTCACTGGTGTCCATGGGCACTGCTCCCACTGGTGACACTGGTCCCACTGGTCCCATTGGTGTCACTGGTGTCACTGGTGTCCATGGGCACTGCTCCCACTGGTGACACTGGTGTCACTGGTCCCACTGGTGACACTGGTCCCATTGGTGTCAGTGGTGTCACTGGTGTCCATGGGCACTGCTCCCACTGGTGACACTGGTCCCACTGGTCCCATTGGTGTCACTGGTGTCACTGGTGTCCATGGGCACTGCTCCCACTGGTGACACTGGTCCCACTGGTGTCACTGGTGTCACTGGTGATGCTGGTGGCCCCGGTGGCCCCGATGTCGCCGGTGCCCGGGGGGGGGAGGGGCGGCCCTTAAAGGGGCCGCGGCGGCGCTCGGCCCCCCCCTCCCCCCCCCCCACTGCAGCTGCCGCCGCGTCTCCGACAGCGGCCGCCGGCGCCCCCGGACGCCTGGGCCCCTCCCGGACGCCTGGGCCCCTCCCGGACGCCTGGGCCCCTTCCTCGGACACCTGGGCTCCTCGACACGCCTGGGTCCCACCCGGACGCCTGGGCCCCTCCCGGCCGCCTGGGCCCCTCCCGGCCGCCTGGGCCCCTCCCGGACGCCTGGGCCCCTCCCGGACGCCTGGGCCCCGCCCCGGCCGGCTGTGGCTGCCCCGCGCCGCCCATGCCCGGCGCCCGGGGGTAGCGGAGGAATCATGTCCTATGTCCCCTTCCGAGGTACCGGGGGGCCGGGGGGGCCGGGGGGGGGCAGCGCCGTCAGCACCGCGGACAGCGGCCGGCGGGGGGGGCGGTTTCGGGGGGGGGAACCGGATTTGGGGGGGGGGAACCGGATTTTTTTTTTGGGGGGGGGGAACCGGAGCCGCCGCGTGTCCCCCCCCCCCTCCCCCCCCCCCCGGCCTGACCCAGTTGTGGGGACGGAAACGGGGCCGGGGAATGCGGGGAAAGGGGGGGGGGCCAGGCGTCCGGGTGAATTGGGGGGGGCCCAGGCGTCCGGGTGAATTGGGGGGGGGGGAGGGGGGGGCCCAGGCGTCCGGGTGCTCGGTCTCTCTTCTCTTCCCTCCCTCCCCCCCCCCCACTCCGATTTCAGCGAGGGGGGCCCAGGCGTCCGGGTTCCCCCCCCCCACACAACGTGGGTTGCTAGATGGGGGCCCAGGCGTCCGGGTCCCCCCCTAACGTGGGAGGCTGGAAGGGGGCCCAGGCGTCCGGGTGCTGCCCTGCTCCCCCCCCCCCATTTCAGTGAGGGGGCCCAGGCGTCCGGATTCCCCCCCCCCATTTCGGTGAGGGGGCCCAGGCGTCCGGGCTCCCCCCTAATGTGGGAGGCTGGAAGGGGGCCCAGGCGTCCGGGTGCTGCCCTGCTCCCCCCCCCCATTTCAGCGAGGGGGCCCAGGCGTCCGGGTCCCCCCCCCATTTCAGCGAGGGGGCCCAGGCGTCCGGGTCCCCCCCCCCATTTCAGCGAGGGGGCCCAGGCGTCCGGGTCCCCCCCCCCATTTCAGCGAGGGGGCCCAGGCGTCCGGGTCCCCCCCCCATTTCAGCGAGGGGGCCCAGGCGTCCGGGTCCCCCCCCCCATTTCAGCGAGGGGGCCCAGGCGTCCGGATCCCCCCCCCCATTTCGGTGAGGGGGCCCAGGCGTCCGGGCTCCCCCCTAACGTGGGAGGCTGGAAGGGGGCCCAGGCGTCCGGGTGCTGCCCTGCTCCCCCCCCCCATTTCAGCGAGGGGGCCCAGGCGTCCGGGTCCCCCCCCCCCATTTCAGTGAGGGGGCCCAGGCATCCGGGTCCCCCCCCCATTTCAGCGAGGGGGCCCAGGCGTCCGGGTCCCCCCCCCCATTTCAGCGAGGGGGCCCAGGCGTCCGGATCCCCCCCCCCCCATTTCAGTGAGGGGGCCCAGGCGTCCGGGCTCCCCCCTAACGTGGGAGGCTGGAAGGGGGCCCAGGCGTCCGGGTGCTGCCCCGCTCCCCCCCCCATTTCAGCGAGGGGGCCCAGGCATCTGGGTTCCCCCCCCCCCAACGTGGGAGGCTTGAAGGGGGCCCAGGCGTCCGGGTCCGCCCCCCCATTTCAGTGAGGGGGCCCAGGCGTCCGGGTCCCCCGCAGTGGGAGGCTTGAAGGGGGCCCAGGCGTCCGGGTCCCCCCCCCATTTCAGTGAGGGGGCCCAGGCGTCCGGGTCCCCCCCAATGTGGGAGGCTTGAAGGGGGCCCAGGCGTCCGGGTCCCCCCCAGTGGGAGGCTTGAAGGGGGCCCAGGTGTCCGGGTCCCCCCCCCCATTTCAGCGAGGGGGCCCAGGCGTCCGGGTCCCCCCCAATGTGGGAGGCTTGAAGGGGGCCCAGGTGTCCGGGTCCCCCCCCCCATTTCAGTGAGGGGGCCCAGGCGTCCGGGTCCCCCCCAATGTGGGAGGCTTGAAGGGGGCCCAGGCGTCCGGGTCCCCCCCAGTGGGAGGCTTGAAGGGGGCCCAGGCGTCCGGGTGCTCCCCCACTCCCCCCCCATTTCAGCGAGGGGGCCCAGGCGTCCGGGCTCCCCCCCAACGTGGGAGGCCTGAAGGGGGCCCAGGCGTCCGGGTGCTGCCCCGCTCCCCCCCCCCATTTCAGTGAGGGGGCCCAGGCGTCCGGCCCTGCACACCCCCGCAGCGTGGGGGGCCCAGGCGTCCGGGGGCGGCGCGGGGAGAAGGCGGGGGGGGGGGCCCAGGCGTCCGGGCGGGCGGGGGGGGCCCAGGCGTCCGGGCCCGCCGCCCCCACCCCCCGCGCGCGGGTGGGCCGCGGTTGCCCGGCAACGGTGGGGCGGCTGCGCGGCCCCTCCCCCCCCCCCCGCACCGGGGTTGGGGGGGGCGCAGGTTTTGGGGGGGTTTCTGCGGTTTTGGGGGGGTTCTCTAGTTTGGGGGAGGGTCTCTGGTTTTGGGGGGGGTCTCCATTTTGGGGCAGTTTCTGCGGTTTTGGGGAATGTCTCCAGTTTTGGGGGGGTTCTCTGGTTTTGGGGGGGGTTCTGGTTTTGGGGCAGTTTCTCCCGTTTTGGGGACTCTGAGGTTTGGGGGTGGTCTCGGCTTTGAAGGGGGGGGTCTCAAGTTTGGGGGGTCTCCAGTTTTGGGGCAGTTTCTCTGTTTTGGGGCAGTTTCTCTAGTTTTGAGGAGTTTTTCCAGTTTTGGGGGGGGTCTCTGGTTTTGGGGCAGTTTCTCCAGTTTTGGGGACTCCCTCAGCTTTCGGGGGGTTTCTCAGGTTTGGGGGGGTCTCGGTTTTGGGGGTCTCAGCTTGGGGGCTGTCAGCTTGGGGGGGGTCTCAGGTTTGGGGGTCTCGGCTCGGGGGGTCTTGGCTTTGGGGGGGGTTGTGAGTTTTGGGGCAGTTTCTCTGGTTTTGGGGACTCCCTCAGCTTTCGGGGGGGGTTCTCAGTTTTGGGGGGGTCTCAGTTTTGGGAGGCTGTCAGCTTGGGGGGGTCTCAGGTTTGGGGGTTCTCTGGTTTTGGGGCAGTTTCTCTGGTTTTGGGGACTCTCTCAGCTTTGGGGGGGTCACAGCTCAGGGGGGTCTCGGGTTTGGGGGGGTCTCAGGTTGGGGGGTCTGGGCTGGGGGGGGTCTCAGCTGGGGGGGGTCCCAGGTTTGAGGGGTCTCAGCTTGGGGGGGGTCTCAGGTTTGAGGGGGTCTCAGGTTGGGGGGTCTCAGGTTGGGGGTCTCGGCTGGGGGGGTCTCAGGTTTGGGGGTCTCTGGGCTCGGGGGGGGTCTCAGGTTGGGGGTCTCGGCTGGGGGGGTCTCAGGTTGGGGGGTCTGGGCTGGGGGGGTCTCAGGTTTGGGGGGGTCTCAGGTTTGGGGGGGTCTCGGCTGGGGGTCTCGGCTGGGGGGGTCTCAGGTTTGGGGGTCTCTGGGCTCGGGGGGGGTCTCAGCCTGGGGGTCTCAGGTTTGGGGGGGGTCTCAGGTTTGGGGGGGTCTCAGGTTGGGGGTCTCGGCTGGGGGGTCTCAGCTCGGGGGTCTCTCGGCTGGGGGGGGTCTCAGCTCAGGGGGGTCTCAGGTTTGGGGGGGTCTCAGGTTGGGGGGTCTCGGCTGGGGGGGTCTCGGCTGGGGGGGTCTCAGGTTTGGGGGGGTCTCAGGTTTGGGGGGGTCTCAGGTTGGGGGTCTCGGCTGGGGGGTCTCAGGTTTGGGGGGTCTCTGGGCTCGGGGGGGTCTCAGCTCGGGGGTCTCTCGGCTGGGGGGGGTCCCAGGTTTGGGGGGTCTCAGCTCAGGGGGGTCTCAGGTTTGGGGGGGTCTCAGGTTGGGGGTCTCGGCTGGGGGGTCTCAGGTTTGGGGGGTCTCTGGGCTCGGGGGGGTCTCAGCTCGGGGGTCTCTCGGCTGGGGGGGGTCCCAGGTTTGGGGGGTCTCAGCTCAGGGGGGTCTCAGGTTTGGGGGGGTCTCAGGTTGGGGGTCTCGGCTGGGGGGGTCTCAGCTCGGGGGTCTCTGGGCTGGGGGGGGTCCCAGGTTTGGGGGGTCTCAGCTCAGGGGGGTCTCAGCTCGGGGGTCTCTGGGCTGGGGGGGGGGGGCTGCGGCGGGGGGGCCCCGGCGGCGGCGTGAGCGGCCGCCGGGCGCCGGCAGATGGCCGGGGAGGGCCGCTGGCCCGCGGGCCCTACGCGCCGTCGCCCTACGAGCGCCCGGCCTGGAACCCCCGCTTCTGCATCATCTCCGGCAACCAGCTGCTGATGCTGGACGAGGAGGAGGTGAGAGCGGCCGCCGGGCCGGGGAGGGGGCTCGGGGGGCCGGCGGGGGGCACCCGCGCCCCTGACCCCCCCCCCCCTCCCTCCCGCCCCGCAGATCCACCCGCTGCTCATCCGCGACCGGCGCGGCGAGCCCTGCCGGAGCAAGCTGCTGCGGCGCACCGTCAGCGTCCCCGTGGAGGGCCGCCCGCACCCCGAGCACGGTACGGTCCCCCCCGGACGCCTGGGCCCCTTCCTGCACACCCCTGTCGCTGACCCCGGACGCCTGGGCCCCTCGTGGATCCTGCTTCCTGTGACCCCGGACACCTGGGCCCCTTCCTGCACACCCCTGTTGGTGACCCCGGACACCCGGGCCCCTTCCTGCACACCCCTGTCTGTGACCCCGGACGCCTGGGCCCCTTCCTGCACACTCCTGTTGGTGACCTCGGACGCCTGGGCCCCTTCCTGCACACCCCTGTCTGTGACCCCGGACGCCTGGGCCCCTCGTGGATCCCCCCTTCCTGTGACCCCAGACGCCTGGGCCCCTTGTGGATCCCCCTTTTCTGTGACCCCGGACACCTGGGCCCCTTCCTGCACACCCCTGTTGGTGACCCCGGACGCCTGGGCCCCTTCCTGCACACCCCTGTCTGTGACCCCGGACGCCTGGGCCCCTCATGGATCCCACTTCCTGTGACCCCGGACACCTGGGCCCCTTCCTGCACACCCCTGTTGGTGACCCCGGACGCCTGGGCCCCTTCCTGCACACCCCTGTCTGTGACCCCGGACGCCTGGGCCCCTCATGGATCCCACTTCCTGTGACCCCGGACGCCTGGGCCCCTTCCTGCACACCCTTGTCTGTGACCCCGGACGCCTGGGCCCCTTCCTGCGCCCCCTTCTGGTGACCCCGGACGCCTGGGCCCCTTCCTGCATGCCCCTGTCTGTGACCCCGAACGCCTGGGCCCCTTCCTGCACCCCCTGTCTGTGACCCCGGACGCCTGGGCCCCTTCCTGCACACCCCTGTCTGTGACCCCGGATGCCTGGGCCCCTTGTGGATCCCTTTTCCTGTGACCCCGGATGCCTGGGCCCCTCGTGGATCCCCCTTTTCTGTGATCCCGGACGCCTGGGCCCCTTCCTGCGCCCCCTTCTGGTGACCCCGGACGCCTGGGCCCCTTCCTGCACCCCCCTGTCTGTGACCCCGGACGCCTGGGCCCCTCGTGGATCCCCCTTTTCTGTGATCCCGGACGCCTGGGCCCCTTCCTGCACCCCCTTCTGGTGACCCCGGACGCCTGGGCCCCTTCCTGCACACCCCTGTCTGTGACCCCGGACACCTGGGCCCCTCGTGGATCCTGCTTCCTGTGACCCCGGACGCCTGGGCCCCTTCCTGCACACCCCTGTCTGTGACCCCGGACACCTGGGCCCCTTCCTGCACACCCCTGTCTGTGACCCCGGACGCCTGGGCCCCTCATGGATCCCGCTTCCTGTGACCCTGAACGCCTGGGCCCCTTCCTGCACACCCCTGTCTGTGACCCCGGACGCCTGGGCCCCTCGTGGATCCCCCCTTCCTGTGACCCCGGACACCTGGGCCCCTTGTGGATCCCCCTTTTCTGTGACCCCGGACACCTGGGCCCCTTCCTGCACACCCCTGTTGGTGACCCCGGACACCTGGGCCCCTTCCTGCACACCCCTGTCTGTGACCCCGGACGCCTGGGCCCCTCATGGATCCCACTTCCTGTGACCCCGGACGCCTGGGCCCCTTCCTGCACACCCTTGTCTGTGACCCCGGACGCCTGGGCCCCTTCCTGCGCCCCCTTCTGGTGACCCCGGACGCCTGGGCCCCTTCCTGCATGCCCCTGTCTGTGACCCCGAACGCCTGGGCCCCTTCCTGCACCCCCTGTCTGTGACCCCGGACGCCTGGGCCCCTTGTGGATCCCTTTTCCTGTGACCCCGGATGCCTGGGCCCCTCGTGGATCCCCCTTTTCTGTGATCCCGGACGCCTGGGCCCCTTCCTGCGCCCCCTTCTGGTGACCCCGGACGCCTGGGCCCCTTCCTGCACCCCCCTGTCTGTGACCCCGGACGCCTGGGCCCCTCGTGGATCCCCCTTTTCTGTGATCCCGGACGCCTGGGCCCCTTCCTGCACCCCCTTCTGGTGACCCCGGACACCTGGGCCCCTTGTGGATCCCCCCTTCCTGTGACCCCGGACGCCTGGGCCCCTCATGGATCCCCCCTGTCTGTGACCCCGGACGCCTGGGCCCCTCATGGATCCCCCTTTTCTGTGACCCCGGACGCCTGGGCCCCTCCCGGACACCCCTTTCACATCACCCGGACGCCTGGCTCCTTCCCATCCCATGACCCGGACGCCTGGGCCCCTTCCCCACTCGTGACCCCGGACGCCTGGGCCCCTCCTTCCCTCTCCCCTTCCCACCCCCGAACCCTGGAGCTCCATCCCATAATGCCCGCTCCCTTGGAGACGAGGCACCGCGGGCGCCCGGCAACGGTTGCTGGGGAAACCCCCGTGCGCAGGGAGGGGCCGCGGCTGGTGGGGGCCCAGGCGTCCGGGTGGTGGTGGCGGCGGTGGGGGTGGGGGGCGACAGGGAAGGACCCAGGTGTCCGGGGGCCTTGGCCGGGGCCTGCTCGGCCCCTGCGGGTGGGCCCAGGCGTCCGGGCCGGGGTGGGGGGGAGATGGTTGGTGGCACCATGGGGACAGTGGCCCTGGGGGGGGGGTTGGTGGCCCCAAGGAGGGACTTAGTGGCCCTGGGTGGGTTGGTGGCCTTGGGGGGGGGGTTGGTGGCTCCATGGGGTTGGTGGCCCTGTGGGGACAGTGGCCCTGGGGGGGAGGGCTGGTGGCCCTGGAGGGGTTGGTGGCCCCATGGGGTTGGTGGCCCCAGGGAGGAGTTGGTGGCCCTGTGGGGATGGTGGCCCTGAAGGAGTGGGTGGCCCTGGGGGGTTGGTGGCCCTGGAGGGGTTTCATGGCTCCGGGGGGGGGGGATTGGTGGCCCCAGAGGGGGGTTGGTGGCACCAAGGGGTGGGATTGGTGGCCCTGGAAGGGTTGGTGGCACCAAGGAGGAGGTTGGTGGCCCTGGAGGGGTTGGTGGCACCTGGGGGGGGTTGGTGGCCCTGGAGGGGTTGGTGGCACCAAGGGGTGGGATTGGTGGCCCTGGAAGGGTTGGTGGCACCAAGGGGTGGGATTGGTGGCCCTGGAGGGGTTGGTGGCACCAAGGGGTGGGATTGGTGGCCCTGGAAGGGTTGGTGGCACCAAGGGGTGGGATTGGTGGCCCTGGAAAGGTTGGTGGCACCAAGGAGGAGGTTGGTGGCCCTGGAGGGGTTGGTGGCACCTGGGGGGGGTTGGTGGCACCAAGGAGGAGGTTGGTGGCCCTGGAGGGGTTGGTGGCACCTGGGGGGGGTTGGTGGCCCTGGAGGGGTTGGTGGCACCAAGGGGTGGGATTGGTGGCCCTGGAGGGGTTGGTGGCACCTGGGGGGGTTGGTGGCACCAAGGAGGAGGTTGGTGGCCCGGGGGGGGTTGGTGGCCCTGGAGGGGTTGGTGGCACCAAGGGGGGTTGGTGGCACCAAGGAGGAGGTTGGTGGCCCTGGGGGGGGTTGGTGGCACCTGGGGGGGGTTTGGTGGCATCAAGGGGAGGTTGGTGGCCCTGGAGGGGTTGGTGGCCCCGTGGGGTGGGCGGCCCGGGCTGGGGGGGACGGGACGGGACGGGACGGTGGCCCGGGGGTGGCCCTGGCCGCGCCCCTCCCCCGCCGCCCTGCCCCTCCCCCGCTTCCTCCCGGCATTTAAAAAAAGATTTTTGTCTCCCGGGCGAAGTTGGCTTAAAAGCGTCGCCATGGCGACGGCGGAGCGGGGGGAGGTGACGCGGCCACCGCCGCCGGGCCACCGTCACCGTCACCGCCGGTGTCACCGCCGCCAGCGCCGCCGCCTTCACCGGCCAACCCCCCCCCTCCCCCCGGTGTCACCACCGCCGCCACCATCACCACCATCACCACCACCGTTGCCACCACCACGTCACCTCTGTCACCACTGCCACCGCCACTGCCACTGCCACCACCACCACGTCACCGATCATCACCACCACCGCCACCACCACCACCACCACCACTGCCACCACGTCACCTCTGTCACCACTGCCACCACCACCGCCACTGCCACCACCACCACATCACCGATCATCACCACCACCGCCACCACCACCACCATCACCACTGCCACCACGTCACCTCTGTCGCCACTGCCACCGCCACTGCCACCACCTCTGTCACCATCACCACCACCACGTCACCTCTGTCACTGCTGTCACCACCACCACCGTCATCACCACTGCCACCACATCACCTGTCACCGTTGTAACCACCACCACCACCACTGCCACCACGTCACCGATCATCACCACCACCACCACTGTCACCACGTCACCGATCATCACCACCACCACCACCGCTGCCACCACCTCTGTCACCACCATCACCACCACCACCATCACCACGTCACCTCTGTCACCACCACCACCACTGCCAGTGCCACCACCTCTGTCACCACCATCACCACTGCCACCATCACATCACCTCTGTCACCACCACCACCGTCACCACCACGTCACCAATCACCATCACCACCATCGCCACCACCGCTGCCACCACCTCTGTCACCATCACCACTGCCACCATGTCACCTCTGTCACCACTGCACCACCACCGCCAGTGCCACCACCTCTGTCACCACCATCACCTCTGCCACCATCACGTCACCTGTGTCACCACCACCACCACTGTCACCACCACCACGTCACCGATCATCACCATCACCACCACCATCACCACTGCCACCACCTCTGTCACCACCATCACCATCATCACCACTGCCACCATGTCACCTCTGTCACCATTGCCACCACCACTGCCACCACCTCTGTCACCACCGTCACCACCATTGCCACCACCATCACCATCTCTGTCAGCACCATCACCACCTCGGCCGTCACCACCATGTCACCGCTGCCACCACCAGTGTCCCCAGCCCCGAGGTGCCTGCAGTGTCCCCTTGCCCCCAGGGTCTCCAGTCCCAGTGTCCCCTCACCGGAGCATCACTCATCCCAGTGTCCCCCTGTGTCCCTGACCCCCCCCCCCCGCACCTCCTGGTTCCTGGTGTGTCTCCCCATGTCCCTCCATGTCCCCCCATCTCCCATGTCCCTCCATGTCCCTCCATGTCCCTCCATGTCCCCCCATCTCCCATGTCCCTCCATGTCCTCCATGTCCCCCCATCTCCCATGTCCCCCCATGTCCCCCCATGTCCCCCCATCTCCCATGTCCCCCCATGTCCCCCCATGTCCCCCATGTCCCCCCATGTCCCCCCATGTCCCCCCATCTCGCATGTCCCTCCATGTCCTCCATGTCCCCCATGTCCCCCCATCTCCCATGTCCCCCCATGTCCCTCCATGTCCCCCCATGTCCCCCCATGTCCCCCCATCTCCCATGTCCCCCCATGTCCCCCCATGTCCCCCATGTCCCCACGTCCCCCAGGTCCCCCACGTCCCCCACGTCCCCCCATGTCCCCCCATGTCCTCCATGTCCCCCCACGTCCCCCACGTCCCCCCATGTCCCCCCATGTCCCCCATGTCCCCACGTCCCCCACGTCCCCCCATGTCCCCCCACGTCCCCCCACGTCCCCCATGTCCCTCCACGTCCTCCATGTCCCCCCATCTCCCATGTCCCCCCATGTCCCCCCATGTCCCCCCATGTCCCCCCATGTCCCCCACGTCCCCCACGTCCCCCACGTCCCCCACGTCCCCCATGTCCCCCCACGTCCCCCCATCTCCCACGTCCCCCCATGTCCCTCCACGTCCCCCATGTCCCCCCACGTCCCCCCATGTCCCCCCCATCTCCCCCCATGTCCCCCCACGTGCCGCCGCCGGCGGGGGGGGGGAAGGGGGGGGTTGAGGAGGGGGGCGGAGCCAGCTCGGGGCGGGAGGGGCGTGGCCAGCCGCCTCCCGCCCCCCCTCCCCACATCGCGCATGCGCGGCGGCCGGGGAAGGGGGAGGGGGGCGGGGCCGCGTCGCCCGGGCAACGGCGCCGGCAGCGCCACGCCGGGGCGGGGGGGGGGGGGAGGAGGAGGGGGGGGCGCGCGCGCGCCCCGCCCCCTCCCCCCCCCCCGCCGCCGCCGCCCCCGCAGCCCCCGGCTCGGCCGCGCGCGCGCCCCCGCCCGGCCCCGCCCCCCCCTCGGCCCCGCCCCCGGCCCCGCCCCCGCCCCGCTGCTCCCCCCCCACGCGCGCGCGCGCGCTCCCCCCCTCCCCCCCCCCCCGCCATGGCCCGGGGCGCGGCGGCGCGCGGGGCTGCCGGGGCCGCGCCGCGCTGAGGTGAGTGCGAGTGGGCACTCGGCGGAGTGCGGGGGGGGGCGCTGCGCGGAGGGTGAGGGTGAGTGCGGGGGGGGGGAGGGGGGCGGCGCCGGCAGCGGGGGGGGGGGCGCGCGGGGAGTGAGTGAGGTGGGGGGGGTGAGGGTGAGTGTGCACGCGTGGGAGGGGGGAGGGTGAGTGTGCCCTGCCGCCGGGGTGAGTGTGAGCGCGCGCGGCGCGGAGTGAGCGTGCACGGCAGCCGGGGTGAGTGTGAGTGTGCACGGCTATGGGGGGGGTGCATGAGTGAGCGTGCACGCCTCCGGGAGTGAGTGTGAGTGTGCACGGCTCCGGCAGTGAGTGTGAGTGTGCACGGCAGCTGGGGTGAGTGTGAGTGTGCACGGCTATGGGGGGGGTGCATGAGTGAGCGTGCATGACACCTGGGGTGAGTGTGAGTGTGCACGGCTCCGGCAGTGAGTGTGAGTGTGCACAGCTGTGGGGGGGTGCATGAGTGAGCGTGCATGCCTCCGGCAGTGAGTGTGAGTGTGCACGGCAGCTGGGGTGAGTGTGAGTGTGCACGGCTATGGGGGGGTGCATGAGTGAGCGTGCATGCCTCCGGGAGTGAGTGTGAGTGTGCACGGCAGCTGGGGTGAGTGTGAGTGTGCACGGCTGTGGGGGGGTGCATGAGTGAGCGTGCATGCCTCCGGGAGTGAGTGTGAGCGTGCATGACACCTGGGGTGAGTGTGAGTGGGCGCAGCGTGGAGTGAGGGTGCATGACCCTTGGGGTGAGCGTGAGTGTGCACGGTGCGGAGTGAGCGTGCATGCCTCCAGTAGCGAGCATGAGCGTGCACTACGTGGAGTGAGCATGCATGACAACCAGGGTGAGTGTGAGTGTGCACGGCTCGGGGGGGGGTGCATGAGTGAGCGTGCATGCCTCCGGGAGTGAGTGTGAGCGTGCATGACACCTGGGGTGAGTGTGAGCGTGCACCGCGTGGAGTGTGCATGCATGACAACCGGGGTGAGTGTGAGCGTGCATGACAGCTGGGGTGAGTGTGAGCGTGCACGGCTGTGTGGGGGGGTGCATGAGTGAGCGTGCATGCCTCCGGCAGCGAGTGTGAGCGTACACTACGTGGAGTGAGTGTGCATGACACCCGGGGTGAGCGTGAGTGTGCACGGCGCGGAGAGAGCATGCACGGCGCGGAGTGAGCGTGCATGACACCTGGGGTGAGTGTGAGTGTGCACGGCGCGGAGTGAGCGTGCATGACACCTGGGGTGAGTGTGAGTGTGCACGGCTGGGGAGAGGGGGCTGCATGAGTGAGTGTGCATGCTTCCGGCAGTGAGTGTGAGCGTGCACGGTGCAGAGTGAGCGTGCAGGGCCCTGAGGGTGAGCGTGCGCTGCCGTGGGGGGTGAGTGTGAGCGTGCACGCCTCCGGCAGCGAGTGTGAGCGGGCACGGCCGGGAGTGAGCGTGCACGCCTCGAGGGGCGAGCGTGAGTGTGCGCGGGGCTCTTGGGGGTGCGTGAGTGAGGGCGCATGCTTCCGGGAGTGAGTGTGAGTGTGCATGGCTGGAGGTGAGTGTGAGTGCGCCTGGCTCCACGTGTGCCGCGGGGGGGGGCCGAGCGCAGGCCCGGCTCGGTGCATGCACACGCGTGTGCGTGCGTGCGCGTGTGCAAGGCTCGGTGTGCGCGCACACGCGTGTGCAGGCATGTGCGTGTGTGCGCGAGGCTCGGCGTGTGTGCACACGCGTGTGCATGCGTGTGCACGGCTCGGCATGCGTGGGCGGGGCTCGGCGTGCGTGCACACGCGTGTGCGTGCGGGTGCGCAGCTCGCTGTGCGTGTGCGAGGCTCGACGGGCGTGCACATGCATCTACGTGCATGTGCATGCGTGTGCGCAGCTCACTGTGCGCGTGCACATGGGTGTGCATGCGTGTGCATGCGTGTGTGCGGCTCACTGCACGTGTGCGAGGCTCGGTGTGCACGCACGCGCGTGTGCATGCGTGTGTGCGCTGCTTCCTGTGCGTGGCTCAGCGTGCGTGCACCCGCGTGTGCGTGCGTGTGTGGCTCGGCGTGCGTGTGCGGGGCTCGGCGTGTGCGTGCACCCGCGTGTGCGTGCGTGTGTGGCTCGGCGTGCGTGTGCGGGGCTCGGCGTGTGCGTGCACCCGCGTGTGCGTGCGTGTGTGGCTCGGCGTGCGTGTGCGGGGCTCGGCGTGTGCGTGCACACGTGTGTGCGTGCGTGTGTGGCTCGGCGTGCGTGTGCGGGGCTCGGCGTGTGTGCGCGTGCGTGAGGCTCCGTGTGCATGCACACGCGTGTGCGCCGGCCCCGGCCCGTCCCCGCGGCAGCGTGCGATGGCCTGTGTGAGCCGAGGGGCCGGGGGGAGATGGAGGGAGGCAGCGAGGGAGGAGGAGGTGGAGAGGATGGAAGAGGGAGAGGGAGGGAGGGCTGGAGGGAGGGAAGAAGATGGAGGGAGGGAGGGAAGAAGGAGGTGGAAGGAGGAGATGGAGGGTTGGAAGGAGGGATGGAGAGGTGGAGGGAGGGAAGGAAGAAGGAGAGGATGGAAGAGGGAGATGGAGAGAGGGATGGATGGAAAGAGGGAAGGAGGGATGGCAGAAGATGGAGGGAGGGAAGAAGGAGGTGGAAGGAGGGATGGAGAGGTGGAGGGAGGGAAGAAGAAGGAGAGCATGGAAGAGGGAGATGGAGAGAGGGATGGCAGAAGAAGGGAGGGAGGGATGGAAAGAGATGGAGGGAAGGAGGGGTGGAGGGAAGGAGGGGTGGAGGGAAGGAGGGGTGGAGGGATGGAGGGAAGGGAGAAGGAGAAGGAGGAATGGAAGAAGATGAAGGGAGCAATGGAGGGATGGATGGAAGGAGGGATGGCAGAAGATGGAGAAGATGGAAGAAGGAGGTGGAAGGAGGAGATGGAGGGTTGGAAGGAGAGAGGGCTGGAGGGAGGAGATGGAGGGTTGGAAGGAGGGATGGAGAGATGGAAGGAAGAAGAAGGAGAGGATGGAAGAGGGAGATGGAGAGGGAGGGACAGGGAGGGATGGAGGTGGAAGGAGGAGATGGAGGGTTGGAAGGCAGGATGGAGAGATGGATGGAGGGAAGGAGGGATGGAGGGATGGCAGAAGATGGAGAGATGGAAGAAAGAGGTGGAAGGAGCAGATGGGTTGGAGGGATGGAGAGATGGAAGGAAGAAAAAGGAGAGGATGGGAGAGGGAGAGGGATGGAGGCATGGCAGAAGATGGAGGGATGGCAGAAGGAGGAGGAAGGACATGGAGAGTCAGAAGGAGAGAGGGCTGGAGGGAGGAGATGAAAGGTTGGAAGGAGGGATGGAGAGATGGATGGAGGGAAGGAAGAAGGAGAGGCTGGAAGAGGGAGATGGAGAGAGGGATGGATGGAAAGGGAAGGAGGGATGGCAGAAGATGGAGCGATGGAAGGAGGAGGTGGAAAGGAGATGGAGGATTGGAAGGAGGCATGGAGAGGTGGAGGGAGGGAAGGAAGAAGGAGAGGATGGAAGAGGGAGATGGAGAGAGGGAGGGAGGGGAGGAGGGAGGGAAGAAGACGGGATGGAAGGAAGGAAGGAGGGAGGGATGGAAACAGGAGATGGAGGGAGGTGTGGAAGGAAGGAGGGAGGGAAGAAGATGGACAGGGAAAGGAGAGATGGAAGGGGGATGGACGGAAGGAAGATGGAGGGATGGAAGAAGATAGGATGGAAGAAGGAGATGGAAGAAGATGGAGGGGTGAAGGCAGGGAGGGAGGGAGGGAGGGAGAGGAGCAAGGAAGGAAGGAGGGAGGGATGGCGAGAGGCAGGGAGGGATGGGAGGAAGGACGGAAGGGGAGGGGAAGGGAAGGGGGGAGATGGAGGGGGCGCCGGGGGGAGGAGGGATGGAGAGGGGTGAAGAGGGAGGGAGGGAAGGGTGGAGGGATGGAGAAGTGGAAGGAGAGATGAGGGAGGGAGGGATGGAGGGTGCCCAAGGGAGGAGAGGCAGTGGGGGAGGACGGGGGAGATGGAGGACAGGGGAGATGGAGGAGGACGAGGGGAGATGGAGGAGGATGGGAGGAGATGGAGAAGGATGAGAGATGGAGGAGAAGGGGGAGATGAAAGAGGACGGGGGAGATGAAAGAGGACGGGGGAGATGGAGGAGGATGAGGGGAGATGGAGGAGAACGGTGGAGATGGAGGAGAAGGAGGGGAGATGAAGGAGGATGGAGGAGATGGAAGAGGACGAGGGGAGATGGAGGAGGAGGGGAGATGGAAGATGGGGGAGATGGAGGAGGATGGGGGAGATGGAAGATGGGGGAGGTGGAGGATGGAGGAGATGGAGGAGGACGAGGGGAGATGGAGGACAAGGGGGAGATGGAGGAGGACGAGGGGAGATGGAGGATGGAGGAGATGGAGGAGAACGAGGGGAGATGGAAGATGGGGGAGGTGGAGGAGGATGGAGGAGATGGAGGAGGACGGGAGATGGAGGACAAGGGGGAGATGGAGGAGGACGAGGGGAGATGGAGGATGGGGGAGATGGAGGAGGACGAGGGGAGATGGAGGATGGAGGAGATGGAGGAGAACGAGGGGAGATGGAAGATGGGGGAGGTGGAGGAGGACAGAGGAGGTGGAGGAGAACAAGGGGAGATGGAAGAAGACAGTGGAGATGGAGGAGGAGAAGGGGAGATGGAAGATGGGGGAGATGGAGGAGGATGGGGGAGGTGGAGGAGGACGAGGGGAGATGGGGACGCTGGACCCGGACGCCTGGGCCCCCCCGTGCTGTCCCAGCGCTCTGCGGCAGTGCCCCAGGTCCCTCCCGGTGTCCCCAGGGTCCCTCCAAGGTCCCTTCCCCCCCCGTGTCCCCGTCCACCCGTGTCACCATCTCCACCAACGTCCTCCTGACGTCCATGGCGTCCCCAGTGTCCCCCCGGTGTCCCCAGTGTCACTGTCCCCACCAGTGTCCCCTTGATGTCCTCAGTGTCCCCCCCCCCAGCATCACCCCAGTGTCCATGTCCCCCCCGGTGTCCCCAATGTCCCCCTGGTGTCCCCAGGGTCACTGTCCCCACCAATGTCCTCCTGGTGTCCATGGTGTCCCCAGTGTCCCTTTCCCCCCCGATGTCCCCCTGGTGTCCCCAATGTCCCCAGTGTCCATGTCCCGCCTGGTGTCCACACTCCCCAGGTGTCCCTAGTGTCACTGTCCCCACCAGTATCCCCCTGGCACCCATGGTGTTCCCTCAGTGTCCATGTCCCCTCAGTGCCCATGTCCCCCGGTGTCCCCGTGGTGTCACTGCCCCACCAACGTCCCCCTGGTGTCCGTGGTGTCCCCAACATCCCCAGTGTCCATGTCCCCCCCCCCCGGTGTCCACACCCCCCAGGTGTCCCTGGTGTCACTGTCCCCACCAATGTCCCCCTAGTGTCCCCCCAGTCTCCCCAGTGTCTCTGTCCCCCTGGTGTCCGTGGTGTCCCCAGTGTCCCCCTGGTGTCCCCAGTGTCTCCCTGATGTCTGTGGTGTCCCTGTCCCCCTGGTGTCCGTGCTGTCCCCAATGTCCCCCTGGTGTCCCCAGTGTCTCCCTGATGTCTGTGGTGTCCCCAATGTCCCTCTGGTGTCCATGGTGTCCCCAGTGTCCCCCTGATGTCCCCAATGTCTCCCTGATGTCCATGGTGTCCCCAATGTCCCTCTGGTGTCCATGGTGTCCCCAGTGTCCCCCTGGTGTCCCCAATGTCTCCCTGATGTCCGTAGTGTCCCTGTCCCTCTGGTGTCCATAATGTCCCCAATGTCTCGCTGATGTCTGTGGTGTCCCTGTCCCCCTGGTGTCCATGTTGTCCCCAGTGTCCCTGTCCCCCTGGTGTCCATGGTGTCCCCAATGTCCCCCCGGTGTCCCCAATGTCTCCCTGATGTCCATGGTGTCCCTGTCCCCCTGGTGTCCATGGTGTCCCCAATGTCCCCCTGGTGTCCCCAATGTCTCTCTGATGTCTGTGGTGTCCCCAGTCCCCCTGATGTCCCCAATGTCTCCCTGATGTCCATGGTGTCCCCAATGTCCCTCTGGTGTCCATGGTGTCCCCAGTGTCCCCCTGGTGTCCCCAATGTCTCCCTGATGTCCGTGGTGTCCCTGTCCCTCTGGTGTCCGTGGTGTCCCCAATGTCCCCCTGGTGTCCCCAATGTCTACCTGATGTTCATGGTGTCCCTAATGTCCCCCTGATGTCCCCAGTGTCTCCCTGATGTCCGTGGTGTCCCTGTCCCCCTGGTGTCCGTGGTGTCCCCAATGTCCCCCTGGTGTCCCCAGTGTCTCCCTGATGTCTGTGGTGTCCCTGTCCCCCTGGTGTCCGTGGTGTCCCCAATGTCCTCCTGATGTCCCCAATGTCTCCCTGATGTCCATGGTGTCCCCAGTGTCCCCCTGGTGTCCATGGTGTCCCCAGTGTCCCCCTGATATCTGTGGTGTCCCCAGGGTCCCCCCGATCCCCCCGATGTCCCTGTCCCCCTGGTCCCCCCGGTGTCCCCAGGGTCCCCCGCGCGTCCCCCCCCCCCGCTCACCGCCTGTGTCCCCAGAGCCCCACGGCAGCCGCTCGCGCCGCAAGAGCGTCCCCGGGGGGAAGCAGTACAGCATCAGCATGGAGGCGCCGCCCGCGCCCCCCTTCCGGCCCTCGGTGAGCCCCACCGGCCGCACGCGCGTGGGCACGGGCACGGCGGCGCGGCGCACACGCGTGTGCATGCACGGCGGCGCGGCGCACACGCGTGTGCGTGCACGCCCAGCGACGCGGTGCAGACGTGCATGGCCGCGGCCGCTCGGCGCACGGGGTTTTGCAGCCGGGGCCGTGCCTGCGTGCCCCCCCTTGGTCCTGCGCGCGTGCGCATGCGTGCACGGCAGCGCGGCGCACACGCGTGCGCATGCACGGCGCCGCGGCGCACACGCATGTGCATGCACGCACAATGACGCGGTGCAGACGTGCATGGCCCCAGCTGTGCAGCGCGTGGGGTTTTGCAGCCGGGGCCGTGCCTGCGTGCCCCCCCTTGGTCCTGCGCGCGTGCGCATGCGTGCACGGCAGCGCGGCGCGCACGCGTGGGCACGCGCGGTGACACGATGCACGCGCGTGTGCATGCACACGAAGCGACGCGGTGCAGACGTGCATGGCCGCGGCCGCTCGGCGCACGGGGTTTTGCACCCGGGGCCGTGCCTGCCTGCCCCCCCTTGGTGCTGCATGCGTGCACGGCAGCGCGGCGCACACGCGTGTGCCCCCGCCGCTCAGCCGCCGCTCTGCCCCCAGCAAGGCTTCCTGAGCCGGCGCCTCAAGAGCTCCATCAAGCGCACCAAGAGCCAGCCCAAGCTCGACCGCACCAGCAGCTTCCGGCAGATGCTGCCCCGCTTCCGCAGCGCCGACCACGACCGGTGAGCTGCCGCGCGGGGACGCCGGGGCCACCGGGGGCACCAGGGGTACCGGGGCCACCAGGGCCACCAGGGGCACCGGGGCCACCAGGGGCACCAGGAGCACTGGAGACATCAGGGCCTCCGTGGCCACCAGGGGTACCGGGGCCACCAGAGCCATCAGAGGCACCAGGGCCACAGGGGGCATTGGGGACATCAAGGCCACTGGGGCCAACGGGGCCACCAGGGCCACTGGGACCACCCAGGACATCAGGGCCACCAAAGTCACCGGGGCCACCAGGAGCATCAGGGACATCAGGGCCACCAGGGCCACTGGGGCCACCCAGGACATCAGGGCCACCAAAGCCACCGGGGCCACCAGGGCCACCAGGAGCATTGGGGCCACCAGGGCCACTGGGGCCACCAGGGGCACCGGGGCCACCAGGAACACCAGGGACACCAGGAGCACCGGGGTCACCAGGGGCACTGGAGACGTCAGGGCCTCCGTGGCCACCAGGGACACCAGGGGTACCGGGGCCACCAGAGCCATCAGAGGCACCAGGGCCACAGGGGGCATTGGGGACATCAGGGCCACTGGGGCCAACGGGGTCACCAGGGCCACTGGGACCACCCAGGACATCAGGGCCACCAAAGTCACCGGGGCCACCAGGGACATCAGGGCCACCAGGGCCACTGGGGCCACCCAGGACATCAGGGCCACCGGGGCCACCAGGAGCATTGGGGCCACCAGGGCCACTGGGGCCACCAGGGGCACCGGGGCCACCGGGTCATTGGGGCCACTAGGGTCACCAGGGGCACCGTGGCCACCAGGAACACCAGGGACACCGGGAGCACCGGGGTCACCAGGGGCACCAGGAGCACTGGAGACGTCAGGGCCTCCGTGGCCACCAGGGGGCACCAGGGGTACCGGGGCCACCAGAGCCATCAGAGGCACCAGGGCCACAGGGGACATTGGGGACATCAGGGCCACTGGGGCCACCCAGGACATCAGGGCCACCAAAGCCACCGGGGTCACCAGGGCCACCAGGAGCATTGGGGCCACCAGGGACACTGGGGACACCGAGGACACCAGGGCCACTGGGGCCACTAGGGGCACCAGGGGCACTGAGTCCACCAGGGCCACCAGGGCCACCAGAGACATTAGTGCCCCTGGGGCCATCAGGAGCACCGGGGCCACCAGGGGCACCAGGGCCACCTGGGATACTGGGGCATGTGGACGCGGGGCGCAGGGACACAGGGATGTGGGGACGGCCACTGCAGGGACACTGGGGATATTGGGGGACATGGGGACAGTGGGGATGGCCAGGGACGCCGGGGAGCAGGGACGTGGGGACACCAGGGACACCAGGCCATGGAGATGTGGGGACACCAGGGACACCAGGGCATGGGGACATGGGGGCACCAGGGACACCAGGGCATGAGGACATGGGGGCACCAGGGCACAGGGACATGGGGACACTGGAGCACAGAGACATGGGGACACCAGGGCATGGAGATGTGGGGACACCAGGGCATGAGGACATGGGGGCACCAGGGCACAGGGACATGGGGACACTGGAGCACAGAGACATGGGGACACTGGAGCACAGAGATGTGGGGACACCAGGGCATGGGGACATGGGGGCACCAGGGCAAAGGGACATGGGGACACCATGGACACCAAGGCATGGGGACATGGGGACACTGGAGCACAGAGATGTGGGGACACCAGGGCATGGAGATGTGGGGACACCAGGGGCACCAGGGCACAGGGACATGGGGACACCATGGACACCAGAGCATGGGGACATGGGGACACCGGAGCACAAAGATGTGGGGACACCAGGGACACCAGGGCGTGGAGATTGTCCCCATCCCCATGGTAGGTCCCATCCCCGTTCCCATCTCCATGGGCAGGTCCCTGCTGTCCCCATGGAGACAGGTCTTCATCCCCATCCCCGTCCCCCTGGGCAGGTCCTTGTCCCTGTCCTTGTCCCCATGGAGGCAGGTGGCAGGCGGTGGCAGTGGCGTGATGCCGTTGACGGCTGGAGCTGGGCGCAGGATCTGGCCTGACAGCCGGCCACCGTCACCGTCACCATGGGATGGAGGCGGGCGAGGGCCCCGTCCCCATGTCCCCAGGATGGTCCCAAAGGGGGTGTCCCTTGACCCCGGCCATTGGGGAGAGGGTCCCCAAGAGGGTCCCTTGTCCCACGTCCCCAAGAGGTCTCTTGTCCCCATCTCCAGGGCTGGTTCTTGAGGTGTCCCCTGTCCCTAGCGGTGTCCCCTGTCCCCGAGGTGGTCCTGAAGGTGGTGTCCCTTGACCCCTGCCATTGGGGAGGGGGGTCCCCAAGAAGATCCCTTGTCCCCAGTGGTGTCCCTTGTCCCCTGTCCCTAGGCTGGTCCCCAAGAGGGTCCCTTGTCCCACGTCCCCAAGAGGTCTCTTGTCCCCATCTCCAGGGCTCGTTTTTGAGGTGTCCCCTGTCCCCGAGGTGGTCCTGAAGGTGGTGTCCCTTGACCCCTTCCATTGGGGAGGGGGGACGCCAAGAAGATCCCTTGTCCCCAGTGGTGTCCCTTGTCCCCTGACCCCAGGCTGGTCCCCAAGAAGGTCCCTTGTCCCCTGTGCCTGGTGGTGTCCCTTGTCCCCTGTCCCCCGGCTGGTCCCAGAGGTGGTGTCCCTCAACCCCTACCGCTGGGGAAGGGGGGTCCCCAAGAAGGTCCCTTGTCCCCTGTGCCTGGTGGTGTCCCTTGTCCCCTGTCCCCCGGCTGGTCCCAGAGGTGGTGTCCCTCAACCCCTACCACTGGGGAAGGGGGGTCCCCAAGAAGGTCCCTTGTCCCCTGTGCCTGGTGGTGTCCCTTGTCCCTTGTCCCCAGGCTGGTCCCAGAGGTGGTGTCCCTCAACCCCTACCGCTGGGGAAGGGGGGGTCCCCGAGACGGTCCCTTGTCCCCCTCCCCAGAGAGATGGTTCTCCAGGTGTCACCTGTCCCCGGCGGTGTCCCTTGTCCCCTGTCCCCCGGGGGTGGTGGCACCGGCTGCCGGGGTATTTTTAGCGGCGCCGCCCCCGCGCGGTGACGGTGACGCAGCGGCAGCGAGCGGCGGCTGCGGCGCCCGAGGCCGCTGCTTACGCAGCCCCGGGCTAAAGATAGCGGCCGGGGGCGGCGCTCACCTGCGCCGCGGCCCCCGCGCCGCCGGACGCCTGGGCCCCTCCGCCCGGAGCGGGGCCGGACGCCTGGGCCCCTCCGCCCGGAGCGGGGCCGGACGCCTGGGTCCCCTCCATCCATGACCCGGACGCCTGGGTCCTTCTGGGGTGGTGGCCGGACGCCTGGGCCCCTGGCGCTGGGGTGAGGGTGAGGGGGGCCGGATGCCTGGGCCCCTCTGGGGTTGGGGGTGGGGGCTGGATGCTTGGGTCCTTTCTGGCTGTGGGGAAGCCCCGGACGCCTGGGTCCTTTCCAGGTGCGGGGCCGACCCGGACGCCTGGGTCCCTTCTAGTTGTGGGGGAGCCTCGGACGCCTGGCTCCTTCTGCCCGGGGACCGGACACCTGGGCCCCTCTGGGGGGTGGGGACCGGACACCTGGATCCCTCCGGGGTGGGGACCGGACGCCTGGGCCCCTCCAGCCTTGGGGTCCTGGATGCCTGGGTCCATCCCAGGTTGGGGGCCGGACGCCTGGGCCCCTCCAGCCTTGGGGTCCTGGATGCCTGGGTCCATCCCGGGTTGGGGGCCGGACACCTGGGCCCCTCCAGCCTTGGGGTCCTGGATGCCTGGGTCCATCCCAGGTTGGAGGCCGGACACCTGGGCCCCTCCGCCTTGGGGTCCTGGATGCCTGGGTCCTTCCTGGGTTGGGGGCCGGACGCCTGGGCCCCTCCAGCCTTGGGGTCCTGGATGCCTGGGTCATTCCCAGGTTGGGGGCCGGACACCTGGGCCCCTCCAGCCTTGGGGTCCTGGATGCCTGGGTCATTCCCAGGTTGGGGGCCGGACACCTGGGCCCCTCCAGCCTTGGGGTCCTGGATGCCTGGGTCCTTCCCGGGTTGGGGGCCGGACGCCTGGGCCCCTCCAGCCTTGGGGTCCTGGATGCCTGGGTCCTTCCCGGGTTGGGGGCCGGACGCCTGGGCCCCTCCAGCCTTGGGGTCCTGGATGCCTGGGTCCTTCCCGGGTTGGGGGCCGGACGCCTGGGCCCCTCCAGCCTTGGGGTCCTGGATGCCTGGGTCCATCCCGGGTTGGGGGCCGGATGCCTGGGCCCCTCCAGCCTTGGGGTCCTGGATGCCTGGGTCCATCCCGGGTTGGGGGCCGGACGCCTGGGCCCCTCCAGCCTTGGGGTCCTGGATGCCTGGGTCCATCCCGGGTTGGGGGCCGGACGCCTGGGCCCCTCCGCCTGGGGGCTGGACGCCTGGGTCCTTCCTGGGTTGGGGGGGGGTCATGTCGGAGGGTGTGCGCGTGTTTTGGGGAGGGGGGGGAGCCGTTCAGCCCGGACGCCTGGGCCCCACCACGGCCGGGGGTGGGGAGGGCTGGGCCGGGGGTCCGCCTTCGCCCGCCCCGCTCTGACTCTGTGTCTCTCTGTCCGTGCCGGCGCCGCGGACGTGTCCCCCCCGGGGCCCGGCCGGGCCCCGCGCCGATGTCCCCAGGTACCCCCAGCTCCCGCATGCCGTCACCTCCCCAAGCACCGTCCGTCCGTCCGTCCCCGCGCACGGCACCGCCGCCACCTCCCCGCCTCCCCCCCCGCGCCGTCGCCGCCGCCGTCCCCCGCCGCCCGGCGTCACGCGCGTCCCCGTTGTCCCCGCAGGGCCCGGCTGATGCAGAGCTTCAAGGAGTCGCACTCGCACGAGTCGCTGCTGAGCCCCAGCAGCGCCGCCGAGGCCCTGGAGCTCAACCTGGACGAGGACTCCATCATCAAGGCCGTGCACAGCAGCATCCTGGGCCAGGAGTTCTGCTTCGAGGTGGGCGCCGCGTCCCTCAAGGGGCCCCCCAAGGGTCCCCAACCGCCTTAGCCGGCGCCGATGGCTCCTTCCCCCCTTCTCCAGGTCACCACGGCCTCCGGCACCAAGTGTTTCGCCTGCCGCTCGGCCGCCGAGCGCGACAAGTGGATCGAGAACCTGCAGCGCGCCGTCAAGCCCAACAAGGTGCGGCGGCGGCCCCCGGCGGCGCCCCGGGGTCGCCGTTCCCCCCTCCCCCCCCAAGGATGTCCTCTCTTGGTGTCACCATGCTTTGATGTCATCATCCCCCAGCGGCATCTTCCCTTGGTGTCTCCAACCCTTGGTGTCTCCAACCCTTGGTGTCATCAACCCTTGGAGCCATCAACCCTTGATATCATGAACCTTGATGTTACCACTTCTAGGGTCACCATCCTTGCGGTCACCATCACCCAGGGTCACCATCCCCCGGGGACATCCTCCCTTGGTATCGCTGTTCTTCAGTGTCATCATCCCCCAGCGGCATCTTCGCTCGGTGTCTCTAACCCTTGGTGTCTCCAACCCTTGGTGTCATCAACCCTTGGCCATCCCCAGGTGTCACCATCTCTGGCTACCTTCCTACCCTGATGTCACCATCCCTGGCCATCCCCATCCCCAAGTGTCACCATGCCTGGTCATCTCCATCCCCATGTTGTCTCACCATCCCTGGCCATCTCCATCCCCGAGTGTCACCATCCCCAGTCACCTCCATCCCCAGGTGTCACCATCCCCAGCCACCCCCATGCCCAGATGTCACTGTCCCCAGCCACCTCATCCCCCCCGCCGTGCCCCGCGTCCATCCTGACGCCGCCGCCCCCCTCTGGTCCCCTCCCCGCCCGCCGCAGGACAACAGCCGCCGGGTGGACAACGTGCTGAAGCTGTGGATCATCGAGGCGCGGGACCTGCCGCCCAAGAAGCGCTACTACTGCGAGCTGTGCCTGGACGACATGCTCTACGCCCGCACCACCAGCAAGGCGCGCACCGACAACGTCTTCTGGGGCGAGCACTTTGAGTTCAACAACCTGCCCGCCGTGCGCACCATCCGCCTCCACCTCTACAAGGACACCGACAAGAAGCGCAAGAAGGACAAGAGCAACTATGTGGGCATGGTGAGCATCCCCATCGCCAGCGTGACGGGCCGCCACTTCGCCGAGCAGTGGTACCCGCTGAGCCAGCCCAGCGGCAGCAAGAGCAAAGCCGGTTGCCCGGCCCTGCGGGTCAAGAGCCGCTTCCAGACCATGAGCATCCTCCCCATGGAGCTCTACAAGGAGTTTGCTGAGTACGTCACCAACAACTACCGCATGCTGTGCGCCGTGCTGGAGCCCGTGCTCAGCGTCAAGAGCAAGGAGGAGGTGGCCTGCGCCCTCGTGCACATCCTGCAGAGCACCGGCAAGGCCAAGGTGGGGCTCCCTGGGGGTGCCGGGAGGAGGGGCGCAGACACGGGCAGGGTGGCAGGTGCTGGGGAAGGACGCAGGCGTGGTGGAGGGATGGGAGGAGAGGGGTAGATGCTGGGGGAGATGGAAGGGGGTTGGAAATGGAAGGATGGTGGAGGATGGATGGAAGAACGGCTGGATGGAGGATGGATGGAGAATGGAGATGGAAGGACAGAGGGAAGATGGCTGGATGGAGCATGGGTGGATAGTGGAGGAGAAGGAAGGACAGCTGGAGGATGGCTGGATGGAGCATGGGTGGATAGTGGATGGAGAAGGAAGGACAGCTGGAGGATGGGTGGAGATGGATGGATGGAAGGATGGAGATGGATGGAAGGGTGGCTGGAAGGACAGATGGAAGATGGATGGCTGGAGGATGGCTGGATGACTGGAGAATAGATGGATGGAAAATGAATGGAAGTACAGATGGAGAATGCAGGGATGGAAATGGAAAAATAGATGGAGAATAGATGGATGGAGCATGGAGATGGAAGGACAGATGAAAGATGGATGGATGGAGGATGGATGGAAGGGTGGCTGGAGATGGACAGATGGAGCATGGCTAGAGGATGGAGAATGGATGGATGGAGGATGGCACATGGATGGAAGGGCCGGTAGAGATAGAAGGACAAATGGAGGATGGAGGGAAGGGCGGATGGAGATGGAAAAGCAGATGGAGGATGGATGGAAGAAGAGATGGACGGAAGATGGATGGAAAGCTGGATGGAGGACATCCCCCAGAGTAGGGGAATGGAGGATGGATGGATGGAGGATGGAGAATGGATAGAAGGGCAGATGGATGGAAGGACAGATGAAGGCTGGATAGTGTGGGTGGAAGGGTGGGTGGGGGACATATGGAAGGGCAGCTAGAGATGGAAGGGGAGATGGAGAATGAATGGAAGGACGCATGGAGATGGTTGGAAGGCCGGATGGAGGATAGATGGAAGGAGGGATGGAAGATAGATGGAAGGATACGCAGAGATGGATAGAAGGGGGGATGGAGGCTGGAGGGGGGATGGATGGAGGCCGGATGGAAGGACACATGGAGATGGAAGGACAGACGGAGGATGGATGGAAGGGCAGATGCTGATGATACAGCTGGGCTGGATGGAGGGTAAATGGGTGGATGGAAGAATGGATGGATAGACGATGCATGAAGAATGGATGCAGGGTGGATGGATGGGTGGAGGATGCGTGTGGACCAGTACGGTGGGGCTGGGCCAGGTGCGGCTGGATGGAGGGATGATGGATGGATGGCGCATGGGCGGGGACCGCCCTGATGGGCTGGGCGGGCAGGATTTCCTGTCGGACATGGCCATGACGGAGGTGGATCGGTTCATGGACCGGGAGCACCTGATCTTCCGGGAAAACACCCTCGCCACGAAAGCCATAGAGGAGTACCTGAAACTCATCGGCCAGAAATACCTCAAGGACGCCATCGGTGAGCGCCACGGGCGCGTGGGGCCCTGCCACGCTGGGGTGGCCTGGGGTGGGGTGGTCCCCACTCATGGCAATGTCCCCAGTGAAGTGGCCTGGCCCTGGGATGGTTGGGTGGTCTATGCTTGTGGCTTCATCCCCAGTGAGGTGGCCTGGCCATGAGACGGTTGGGTGGTTTCCATCCAACACCCAACGTGGGGTGGTGCTCACTGGTTATGGCTGTGTCCTCAGTGGGGTGGCTTGGCCATGAGATGGTTGGGTGGTCCCCACTCATGGCTGTGTCCCCAACAGAATAGCCTGGCCGTGAAACAGTTGGGTGGTCCCCACTTGGGGCTGTGGAACAGTAGAGTGGTCCCTGGCCCTGTTCATGGCCATGTCCCCAAAGGCTGGCCTGGCTAAGGGACAGCTGGGTGGTCCCTGCTCATGGCCATGTCCCCAACACGGTGACTTGGCCATGGGACAGTTGGGTGGTTCCCGCTCGTGGCCATGTCCCCAATGGGGTGGACTGACCCTAGGATGGTTGGGTGGTCCCTGCTGGTGGACATGGCCGTGTCCCCAGTGGGGCGGCCTGGCTGTGGGCCGGTCGGGCAGTCCCCAGCCCCGCTCAAGGCCATGTTGCCGCGCAGGTGAGTTCATCCGGGCGCTGTACGAGTCAGAGGAGAACTGCGAGGTGGACCCCATGAAGTGCTCGGCCTCCACCCTGGCCGACCACCAGGCCAACCTGCGCATGTGTTGCGAGCTCGCCCTCTGCAAGGTGGTCAACTCGCACTGGTGAGTGCCCGGGGCTGTGCGGTGGTGGGGGGCCACCCCCGGGCCACCTGGGTGCCTGACGGCCCCGTGTCCCTCCCCGGCGCAGCGTGTTCCCGCGGGAGCTGAAGGAGGTGTTCGCTTCGTGGCGGCTGCGGTGTGCCGAGCGGGGCCGCGAGGACATCGCGGACCGGCTCATCAGCGCCTCGCTCTTCCTGCGGTTCCTGTGCCCCGCCGTGATGTCGCCCAGCCTCTTCGGCCTCATGCAGGAGTACCCCGACGAGCAGACGGCTCGCACCCTCACCCTCATCGCCAAGGTCATCCAGAACCTGGCCAACTTCACCAAGTGAGCGCCCGCCGGCGCTCGGACAGAGAGGGATGGACAGAGGGATGGATGGAGAATAGTTGGATGGATGCTGGTGGCAATTGAGGGTTGCAGGATGGTTAGAGGGAGGGATGGTGGCAGGCAGCTTGGAGAGGGATTTATGGGTGGATGGATGAGTTATTGGATGGACAGAAGATGGATGGATGGAAGATGGATAGATGAGTTGATGGATAAAAGATGGAAGAAGGATGACGGAGAGGAGGTGAATGGATGAGATGGATGAAAGATGGATGAGTCGGTGGATGATGGACGGAAAACGGAAGGATGAGTTGATGGATGGAAGAGGAACAGAAGATGGATGGAGAGAAGATGGATGAGTTGATGGGTGGAGGATGGAGGATGGACAGAAAATGGAAGGATGAGGTGAATGGATGAGATGGTGGATGGATGGAAGGTAGATGATTGGATGATGGACAGAAACAGGATGGATGAGCTGATGGATGGACGGAAGATGGATGGATGAGTTGGTGGATGAGTTGAATGGAAGATGGATGGATGGACAGAAGATGGATGGATGGGTGGATGGATGCTGGATGGAAAATGGATAATGAGTGGGAGGTGTATGGATGAGATGGACAGAGGGATGAGTTGGTGGATGGAAGCTGGACGGCTGTGTTGGTGGATAGATGGATGAGTTGATGGACGGATGGGAGGTGGCTGCATGAGTTGGGGGATGGATGAGGTGGCTGGAAGATGGGTAGACGATGGATAGAAGATGATGGGTGAGTTGGTGGATGGACAGAAGATGACTGGACAGAAGAAGGATGGCTGAAGAGGTGGATGAAGGATGGCCCCGCCCGCCTGCAGGTTCGGCAGCAAGGAGGAGTACATGGCCTTCATGAACGAGTTCCTGGAGCTGGAGTGGGCCAGCATGCAGCAGTTCCTCTACGAGATCTCCAACCTGGACACCCTCACCAACAGCACCAGCTTCGAGGGCTACATCGACCTGGGCCGCGAGCTCTCCACGCTGCACGCCCTCCTCTGGGAGGTCATGTCCCAGCTCAGCAAGGTACCGCCGGGTAGCCCGGATGCCTGGGTCCTCCTCTTGGGAAGGGGGATGGTGGACCACCAGGTCTTTGCTCTGGGAGGGTAACCAAGATCCCGGACGCCTGGGTCCTCGCCGCTGACCTGGGCGCCCGCAGGAGGCGCTGCTGAAGCTGGGCCCGCTGCCGCGGCTGCTGACGGACATCAGCGTGGCCCTGAGGAACCCCCATGTGCAGCGGCAGCCCAGCCACCAGGGCGAGCGGCTGCAGGCCAAGCCCCTGGTGCTGCGCGGGCCCTCGGCCGACCTCCAGCCCTACGTCATGCGGGACCTCAACAGGTGGGTGCCACGCTCTGCGTCCCTCTGTGGGGCCGGGGACGCGTGGGGACGCTACTGCCACCGCTGCCATCCTCCTCCTCATCTCCTGGCTCTGTCCCCGCAGCTCCGTCGACCTCCAGTCCTACATGGTGCGAGGCCTCAACAGGTGAGTGATGGTGGCACCAGAAGCACAGTGGGTGGTGGGGATGGTCACCGAATGGGTCCGTGTGTCCTGGAGCTGTGGAGGGGATGGGTGTGGCCCTGGCGAGGTGATGGAGATGGTCCCCAAATGGGTCTTGTGTGTCCCATCCATCCAGCCATCCATCGTGCATGTCCCCAAGGCAAGGGTGGCCCTGGGGGAGGGGCTGATGGACATGGTCCCCAAATGGGTCCATGTGACATGGGGACCTGCAAAGGGTCTGAATTTGTCCCACCTGCATGTCCCCATGGCCGGGGTGGCCCTGGTCAGGTGATGGAGATGATCTCCACATGGGTCCATGAAACATGGGGACCTTCCAAGGGGCTTCCTGCACATCCTCATGTCCATCCCGTCCTTGGTGGGTGCCCATCGCCCACCCGGTGGTGACGGAGCCACCTCGTCCCCACCCCGCCCCGGACCAGCTCGGTGGACATGGCGCGCCTGCCCTCGCCGGCCAAGGAGAAGGCCTCCAAGGACGTGTTCTTTGTGGCGCGGCCGCCGCTGGCCCGCTCGTCGCCCGCCTACTGCACCAGCAGCTCGGACATCACGGAGCCCGACGCCAAGATGCTGAGCGTCAACAAGAGCGTCTCCATGCTGGACCTGCAGGACAGCCGCATGAACAGCGTCTCCAACCTCCAGACCGTCGGCGACCTCCTCAACTCCAGCCAGGCCTCCATCGGTGGCGGCGGCGGCCTCCGCCCCAGCCGCCTCTCGCAGGGCAGCGCCTCCAGCCTGGCGCCGGGGCTGCGCCTGGGCGTCCCCGGCGAGGGGCCACCGCTCCGGGTGCCCCTGTCCTTCCAAAACCCCCTTTTCCACCTGGCGTCGGACGGGCCGGCCCGCGCCGAGGCCAACCCCGAGGTGGTGGCGGCGCCGCCGCCGCCGCCGCCGCCGTCGTCCTTCGCCCCCTTCCACGGCTACAGCCGGAGCGAGGACCTGGCGGCGGGCACCAAGCACATCACCCACAGCCACAGCTACAGCGACGAGTTCGGGCGCCCCGGCGGCGACTTCGGCAAGCGGCAGCTCTCGCTGCAGGACAACCTGCACAACGCCCTGGTGGTGCCGCCGCCGCCGCAGATCACCATCGGGGCGGCCCCGGCCCCCCGGCCGCCTCCGGCGCCCCGCGCCAAGTCCCACCAGCTCACCGTGGGGGCGGCCGGCGGCGGCGGTGGAGCCACCGTCACCACGCACAAGCCCCGGCCGGCCAGCGGCAACCTGCTGCAGTCGCCTGAGCCCACCTATGGGCCTCCCAGGTCCCGGCAGCCCTCCCTCGCCAAGGAGGCCTCTGTCGCCGGGCTCAAGCCCACCATCACGAAGCAGGTGGGGAATGGCATGGGGGCATGGGGATGGAGGTGGACATGGGTACGGAGAGGGACAGGGATGTCCTGGGGACATGGAGATGGAGGGGAGCATCATGGGGACATGGGCATTGAGGTGGACATGAGGATGGAGGGAGGCAAGGGGATGGGGTCATCGTGGGGACATGGAGATGGAGGTGGACATGGGTACGGAGGGGGACAGGGATGTCCTGGGGACATGGAGACGGAGGGGAACATCATGGGGACATGGGGATAGAGGAGATGGAGACCTCACAGGGATGCAGGGATAGAGAGGGACAAGGGGATGGGGACATCATAGGGACAAGGGACTGGAGGAGGACAACGGGACAAGAAGCCAGGGGCATCGCAGGGGCCCTGAAGGGACAACAGGAGGAAAGACGAGGACACAGGGCCACCATGGTGGGAGCAGAGGCTTCAGAGGGGCACAAGGTACATCCCAGGCGGGACAAGAGCCATGGCTGGGGCCACCAGGGCAGGGCTGGGGCCACCCACGGTAGGGCTGAGGCCACTATGGTGGGGATAGAGCCACCATGGTGGGGATGGACCCACCACAGCAGGGTTGGCCACCGCAGCAGGGTTGAGGCCACCACAGTGGGGATGGGAGTCACCACGGCAGGGTTGGGGCCACCACGGTGGGATGGGGCCGCGACGGCTGAGTGGGGACAGGGGTCAGGGTGGCCCGTCCCCGTGACACTGGGGCGCCACAGGCCTCGCAGACCCCGTCGACGCTGAACCCGGTGCTGCCGGCGGCGGAGCGCACGGTGGCCTGGGTGTCCAACATGCCCCACCTGTCGGCCGACATCGAGAGCTCCCACATCGAGCGCGAGGAGTACAAGCTCAAGGAGTACTCCAAGTCCATGGACGAGAGCCGGCTGGACCGGGTAAGGGCCTGCCCGCCCGCTGGGACCCAGGCGTCCGGGCAACCCAGAGGTCCACACCCAGAGGGAATCAGGCATCTGGGGACAAGGGGCCCCAGGTGTCTGGCCTCCAGGGGAAACCAGGTGTCCAGGGTCTAAGGGACCCAGGCGTCCAGGGCTGCCACAACCCAGTTGCCTGGGCATCAAGGGGAATCCAGGTGTTCGGGGCTCAAGGGACCCAGGCATCCGGGCCTGTGACACCCCAATCATGTGGACCTGTGAGGGACCCGGGTGTCCGGGTGGGGTAAGTTTGGTCCTTACTCCCCTCGCACTGAGGACACAGATGGGGAGATGGGTGGTGAGGGGACCCAGGCGTCCGAGGTCCAGGGGAGCCAGGTGTCCAGGAGAGGGGAGCCAGGTGTCTGGTGTCCAAGGGACCCAGGTGTCCGGGGCTCAGGAGACCCAGGCGTCCAGTGTCCAAGGGACCTAGGTGTCCGGTGTCCAAGGGACCCAGGTGTCCGGGGCTCAGGAGACCCAGGCGTCCAGTGTCCAAGGGACCTAGGTGTCCGGTGTCCAAGGGACCCAGGTGTCCAGTGTCCAAGGGACCTAAGTGTCCAAGGGACCCAGGTGTCTGGGGCTAAGGGGACCCAGGTGTCCAAGGGACCTAGGTGTCCGGTGTCCAAAGGACCCAGATGTCCGGGGCTAAGGGGACCCAGGTGTCCAGTGTCCAAGGGACCTAAGTGTCCAAGGGACCCAGATGTCCGGGGCTAAGGGGACCCAGGTGTCCAGTGTCCAAGGGACCTAAGTGTCCAAGGGACCCAGATGTCCGGAGCTAAGGGGACCCAGGTGTCCAGGACAGGAGACCCAGGTGTCCAAGATGCAGTGGACCCTGGCATCTGGGGCTCATGACACCCCAGTCACACAGACCCACGAGGGACCCAGGCGTCCAGTTGGGGGGGGGGGGCCCAGGCATCCGGGCGGCGCCGGGAAGGGGCCCAGGTGTCCTGCAGTGTGCGCTGTGGCAGGTGAAGGAGTACGAGGAGGAGATCCACTCGCTCAAGGAGCGGCTGCACATGTCCAACCGGAAGCTGGAGGAGTACGAGCGGCGCCTGGTGTCGCAGGAGGAGCAGACGAGCCGCATCCTGCTGCAGTACCAGCACCGCCTGGAGCAGAGCGAGAAGCGCCTGCGGCAGCAGCAGGCCGAGAAGGACTCGCAGATCAAGAGCATCATCGGCAGGTGAGGGAGGGACCCGGTCGGCGGCGCCGCGGGGCCGGCGGCCACGGGGGGACGTGGGGGGCTTGGGGACGTGGAGGGCCGAGGGGACGCAGTGGGGTGGGGGGGGACATAGGGACATGGGGGATGTAGGGACACAGTAGGACGTGGGGGACCTAGAGGGACATGGTCTTAGGGACATGGGGGGACACGGAGTGATGCGGGGGACATAGGGGACACAGTAGGACATGGCAGATATAGGGGACGTGGAGAGACATGGGCGACAGGTCACAGCAGGACACGGGGGACAGAGGGACATAGGGGACATGGAGGGACATGGATGGACAGGGGCAGCATGGGTCACAGCAGGACACAGGGGATGTGGGGGACCTAGAGGCACATGGAGCGACATGGACATGGATGGACCGGAGGGGACATGGAGGACACAGGGACACAGAGGGACATAGGGGACATGGGATGTTGAGGGACATGGGGACACAGAGAGGGACATGGGGGATATGGGAGGAACAGCCACACTGGGACACAACAGGATGTGGGGGACATGGATGATGTGAGGGGACGCAGCGGGACATGGGACATGGGGGACATAGGAGACACAGAGGGACATGGGGGACACAGGACACTGGGACAGAGCAGGACATGGGGGACACGGCCGACGTGAGGGGACGCAGCGGGACATGGGGGACACAGGGAGGGACGGGGCGATGGGTGACACAGAGGACACGGAGATGAGGGGGACACAGGAGATAAGGGGGGGACAGGGACAGCAGGAGGACATGGGCAGAACCGGGGAGATGCAGGGATGGGGGACGCGCGAGGTCCCCATGGCCGCATCTGTCCCCTCCCCGTGGCCTTATCCTCTCCCCCATGGCCACCTCCGTCCCCAAGGCCTTGTCCCCATCCCCGTGGCCACCACCATCCCCTCCCCACAGCCACCTCTGTCCACCTCCCCTGGCCTTGTCCCCATCCTGTCCCTGTCCCCTCCTGGGGCTGAGCCCTGGTAGCCCTGTCCGCTCTCTCCATCCCTGTCCCCACACCTTGTCCTTCTCCCTGTCCCCATGGCCATGTCCAGCGCCCTGTCCCTGTCCCAGCACCCTGTGCTTGTGCTGGTCCCCATGGCCATCCCAGTGCCTGTCCCTAGCACCCCATGCCCGTGGCCGTGGTGGTCCCCATGGCCATCCCCCTGCTGGTGGCCATGGCTATCGTGGTCCCCATGGTGGTCCCTGTGGTGGTGCCCATGGCCAATGCTGTCCCCATGGCCACCCCCATGCTGGTGCCAGTTCCATGGCCATGGGGACCACCCCCTTTGCTGGTGTTGGTGCCCATGGCCATGGTCGTCCCCATGGTGGTCCCCATGGCCAGCCCCTTGCTGGTGTTGGTGCCCGTGGCCATGGTCATCCCCATGGTGGTCCCCATGGCCAGCCCCTTGCTGGTGTTGGTGCCCGTGGCCATGGTCATCCCCATGGTGGTCCCCATGGCCAGCCCCTTGCTGGTGTTGGTGCCCGTGGCCATGGTCATCCCCATGGTGGTCCCCATGGCCAGCCCCTTGCTGGTGTTGGTGCCCGTGGCCATGGTGGTCCCCACAGTGGTTCCCATGGCCATCCCCATGCCGGTGCCAGTGCCCATGGTGGTGGGGGTGCCAGGAGTGGCAGCCAAGTGACTCCAGTGAAGCCTGGCTGCAGCACCCTGTCCCTATCACCTTCCCCGTCCCCAGCACCCTGTCCCTATCCCCATGCCCATCACCACCCCTGTCCCCAGCACCCTATCCCCATGGCTATGCCTGTCCCCATGGCCATCACCAGCACCCAATGCCCATGGCCGTGGTGGTCCCTGTGGAGGTCCCCATGGTGATGGCAACGGTGAGGGCACTGGGGGGTGGTGGCCAAGTGACTCCAGTGAAGCCTGGCCCCAGGACCCTGTGCCCAAACCCGTCCCTGTCCCCACCACCCCATCCCCATCCCCACCACCCTGTCCCCATGCCCATCCCTCTGGCCATCTCCAGCACCCCATGGCCGTGGTGGTTCCCCATGGCCATCCCTGTGGCCGTGGCAGTCCCCACGGCCATCCCCATGCCGGTGCTAGTCCCCATGGCCGTGGCGGTCCCCACGGCGGTCCCCGTGGCGGTGGCGGCGGCGGGGGTGCCGGGGGCGGCGGCCGAGTGACTCCAGTGAAGCCTGGCCCCGCAGGCTGATGCTGGTGGAGGAGGAGCTGCGCAGGGATCACTTGGGCGCCCACGACGCCTCCGAGGGCCGCAAGCGCCTGCTCGACGCTCAGGTGGAAATTACAATGTCATTGCTCTGCTCCGTGTGCCCATGGCCCATCCCACCGCGGCGCCCGCGCTGGCCATGGGGTGGGGAGGGGGGTGGGGATGTCCCTGGGCCTGTGGCCAACCCCAGGGGACATGGCTACCCCGAGATGGCCTGCTCCCAAGGATGGTCATCTCCCCAAGGGCACAGCCACCTGGGGATGGCCACCCCCAGAGATACGGCCTTCTGGAGATGGTCACCCAGGGGTGGTCATCCCCAGAGATATGGCCACCCGAGGATGGGAACCCCAGGGACATGGCCACCCCGAAGGACGTGGTCACCTGGGGATGGTCAGCACCCCCCCAGGGACACGGCCAACCCCAGGGGACATGGCTGCCCTGGGATGGACCACCCCAAGGATGGTCACCTCCCAAGGACATGGCCGCCTGGGGATGGCCCCCAGAGATATGGCCACCTGGGGAAGGTCACTCCAGGATGGTCACCCCCAGGGACACGGCCAACCCCAGGGGACATGGCTGCCCTGGGATGGACCACCCCAAGGATGGTCACCTCCCAAGGACATGGCCGCCTGGGGATGGTCACTCCAGGATGGTCACCCCCAGGGACACGGCCAACCCCAGGGGACATGGCTGCCCCGGGGATGATCACCCAGGGATGGTCACCCCCAGAGGTATGGCCTCCTGGGGATAGGCACCCAGGGATGGCCACCCTGGGGACATGGCCACCTCAAGGGACATGGCCACCTGGGAATGGTCACCTTGGGGTGGTCATGCCCAGAGATATGGCCACCTTGAGGGACATGACCATTCTAGGATGGTCACCTGGGGACGGTCACCCGCAGGGACACGGCCACCCTGGGATATGGCTGCCCCAGGGATGATCACCCAGGGATGGTCTCTCCCAGAGATACGGCCACCCCTAGGGATGGTCACCGTCAAGGACATGGCCATCCCAGGGATGGTCACCTGGAGCTGGCCACCCCCAGGGACATGGTCACCCAAGTGACATGGCCACCCCCAGGGACATGGCCACCCGAGGATGGTCACCTTGGAGATGGTCACCCCTAGAGATATGGCCACCCCCAAGGGGCATGGCCTCCCTAGTCACTCAGGGATGGACACCTCTAAGGACATGGCCATCTCAGGGCCAAGGCCACCTGGGGATGGCCACCCCAAGGACATGGCCACCTGGGGATTGTCACCTAGGGATGGCCAGCCCTCCCCCCCCACCCCCAGACATATGGCCTCCTGTGGATGGCCACCCCAAGGACATGGCCACCCTGGGGGAGATATGGCCACTCTGGGGGTGACATGGCCACCCCGGGGACACAGCCACCATGGGGGACACAACCACCCCCGGGGCAGGGATGGGGGAGGGACATGGCCAGCTTGGGAGGGAGGGACATGGCCACCCGAGCGGGGACACAGCCACCGCCTGGCAGGGACAGAGGGACAGGGCCACCGCCTTGTGGGGACACACAGCCACCCTCAGTGGGGACACGGTGGGGACAGAGCCACCCCCCCCACCTCTGTGGGGACATCGCCACCCCCAGCCTAGGGTCATGGCAGCCAGCGTGTCCCCAAGGCCACCCGCGTGTCCCCCCCCCCGGGGCTGCCGCCGCCGGCGGGCGCGCGTGACTCCAAGGCCAGCGGCCCGGTGACGCCGCCGTGTCTCTCTTCGTCCTAGCTGTCCGTCAGGTAGCTCGGCCCGGCCCTGCCTTTGTCACGGGACCTTCGGCCTCCGGTGACACGCCAGGTGGGTCCTCCCGTCCCCTCCCCGCAGCGGAGCTGGGTGGCCCCCGTGCCCCCGTGACCGCTTGGGGACATGGATCCAGATGTCCCCCTCCCTGTCCCTCCTGTGTCCCCTTGGGGACACTGGGGAACCCTTGGGGACGTGGATCCAGGTGTCCCTGTCCCTATTGTGTCTGCTTGGGGACGCATGGGGACATGGATCCGAATGTCCCCATCCCTTCTGTGTCCCCATGTCCCCCTGGGACACTGGGGAACCCTTGGGGACATGGATCCGAATGTCCCTGTCCCTCCTGTGTCCCTCTGGGGACACCAGGGAGCCTTGGGGACATGGATCCGGGTGTCCCTGTTCCTCCTATGTCCACCTGGGGACACTGGGGAACCCTTGGGGACATGGATCCAGGTGTCCCTGTCCCTCCTGTGTCCCTCTGGGGACACCAGGGAGCCTTGGGGACATGGATCCAGGTGTCCCTGTTCCTCCTGTGTCCACTTGGGGACACTGGGGAACCCTTGGGGACACGGAACTGGGTGTCCCCATCCCTCTGATGTCCCAGTGTCCCACGTGGGGACACGAGGGAACATCTGGGGACCTGGATCCAAATGTCCCCCTCCCTCCTGTGTCCCCATAGCCCCTGGGGACACTGGGGAACCCTTGGGGACAGCAGGGTCCAGAGCACGGCCAGGACCTTGCCCCCTCCCCAGCATAGTTCATCTCCAATCCATCTCCGGGGACATGGATCCAGGGTGTCTGCATCCCTCTTGTGTCCCCAATGTCCCCCTGAGGACAATGGGAAACCATTGGTGACATGGATCTGGCCTGTCCCATTCCTCTTGTGTCCCTCTGAGGACACAGGAGAATCCTTGGGGACATAGATCCAGGGTCTCCCCACCCTCTTGTGTCTCCATGTCCCCTTGGGGACAATAGGGAACCCTTGGGGACACAGATCCAGGTTGTCCCCATTCCCTTGTGTCCTCATATCCCTCTGGGGACATGGATCTGCCATGTCCCTGTCCCTCTTGTGTCCCCATGTCTGTCCTGAGGACAGTGGGGAACCCTTGGGGACATGGATCTAGGTGTCCCCGTCCCTCCTGTGTCCCTTTGGGGACACCAGGGAAGCCTTCGGGGACATAGATCCAGGGTGTCCCCATCCCTCTTGTGTCCCTCTGTCCCCTGGCGACAATGGGGAACCCTTGGAGACATGGATCCAGGTGTTTCCATCCCTTTTGTGTTCCTTTGGGGACACAAATCCGGGTGTCCCCATCCCTCTTGTGTCCTCATGTCCCCCTGGAGATGATGGGGAACCTTTTGGGACACAGATCCAGGGTGTCTGCATCACCATGTGTCCCTTCAGGGACACCAGGGTACCCTTGGTGGCATGGATCTGGATGTCCGCGTCCCTTGCGTTTCCCCATGTGCCCCTGGGGATGATGGGGAACCCATGGGGACCTGAATCCATGTTTCTCCATCCTTCTTGTGTCCCTGAAGGGACGCCAGGGAACCCGTGGAGACACAGATCCCAGTGTCCCCTTCCCTTCTGTGTCCCTCTGGGGACACTGGGGGTGATGGAAAAGCCTTCAGGACATGGATCCAGGTGTCCCCCCCATCCCCATGCGTCCCTTTGGGGACATGGATCTGGCTGTCCCCATCACCCTATATCCCTTTAGAAACAAATGGGGACATGGATCCAGGTATCCTGCATCCCCATGTGTCTCTTTGGGGACACGGATCCAGGTGTCTCCATCCCTCTTGTGTCCCTTGGTGGACACCTGGGATCTCTTGGAGATGTGGATCCAGGTGCCCCCATCCCTCTTGTGTCCCTTGCTGGATACCTGGGACCTCTTGGAGACACGGATCCAGGTGTCCCCATCCCTCTTGTGTCCATTGGTGGATACCTGGGACCTCTTGGGGACACGGATCCAGGTGTCCCCATCTCTCTTGCGCCCCTTGCTGGATACCTGGGACCTCTTGGGGACACAGATCCAGGTGTCTCCATCCCTCTTGTGTCCCTTAGTTGGCACCAGGGACCTCTTGGAGACATGGATCCAGGTGTCTCCATCCCTCTTGTGCCCCTTGGTGGATACCTGGGACCTCTTGGAGACGTGAATCCAGGTGTCCTCATCCCTCTTGTGCCCCTTGGTGGACACCTGGGATCTCTTGGAGATGTGGATCCAGGTGTCCCCATCCCTCTTGTGTCCCTTGGTGGACACCAGGGATCTCTTGGAGACATGGATCCAGGTGTCCTCATCCCTCTTGCGCCCCTTGGTGGACACCTGGGATCTCTTGGAGACGTGGATCCAGGTGTCCTCATCCCTCTTGCGCCCCTTGGTGGACACCAGGGATCTCTTGGGGACATGGATCCAGGTGTCCTCATCCCGCTTGTGTCCCTTGGTGGACACCAGGGATCTCTTGGGGACATGGATCCAGGTGTCCTCATCCCGCTTGTGTCCCTTGGTGGACACCTGGGACCTCTTGGAGACGTGGATCCAGGTGTCTCCATCCCTCTTGCGCCCCTTGGTGGACACCAGGGATCTCTTGGGGACATGGATCCAGGTGTCCCCATCCCTCTTGCGCCCCTTGGTGGACACCTGGGACCTCTTGGAGACACGGCTCCAGGTGTCCCCATCCCCGTGTGTCCCTTAGTGGACACCGGGCACCCCTTGCCTCCCCCCGCTTTGTCCCCCCCCCCATCTCCCCCGTGCACGGCGATGCCACCACCACGTCCCCACCGTGTCCCCACCAACGCTGGCCCTGTCCCCTTCCCCGGTGGGCGGCCGACGGTTCCCCCCGCCCCGACCAGCGCGGGCGCCCCGGCCTCACCCCCACCCCCACCACCACCACCACCCTGTCTCCATCCTCCGTGTCTCGTGTGCGTGTCCCCATGTCACCCGGGGAGGGGGGGGGGCGGTTTTTCGGGGGGGAGGCGGCGGCGGGGTTTGGGGGGGGGGGAAAAAACCGGGACGACGACCCCGACGGCGTCCCCCGCGGGAACCGGCCGAAGCCACCGAGCAGGTGAGTGTCCCGCGGTGGCGACGTGGCTTTTTTTTGGGGGGGGGGGGGGTCGGTGGGTGGCCGGGGACGCGGGTGACACCGGCGAGACGGGTAAAGGCGGGGTGTTTTGGGGAGGAGGGGGGGGGGACAACAAGGAAGCGGGTGACACGCGGCCCCCCCGGCGCCGGGAATAACCGGGTGCCGTGTCCCCCCCCCCCCCACCCCGACCCCTTGCAGGAGAGGCAGTTTCCCGCCGTGGGTGCAGCAAACCCGGGTGTGAGCGGCGCCGGGGGCTGGAGCACCCGGGGGCCCGGGCAGCCCCCGCCTCCGCCCCCGCCACCCCCGATCACGGCCAACGGCGACCTGCGTACCCCCGCTGCTGAGCACTAGCCACCGCCGGGGGGGGGGCGGCCGCCGCCGCGCGTGCGCCCCCCCCCCCCCAAACACCCCCCCCCAACCTCGTCCCTCCCAACAACTCCTCCGGCCCGCCGCTCCCCCCCCCCCCCAAAACCCTTCCAAAAAAATACAACACGGGCCGCCCCCCCCAACCCCCCCGCCGCCTTTTCCCCGCGGCGGCGTCCTGCGTGCACCGGATTCCCCCCCCCCCAACTCCGTGCAATGGGAGCGGGTCCCCGTGCAGCGGCTCCCCGGGCGCCGGACTCCCCGTGCACCGCATTCCCCCGTGCAACGGGAGCGGGACGGTCCCGGTGCAGCGGCTCCCCGGGCGCCGGACTCTCTGTGCACCAGATTCCCCCGTGCAACGTCTCCCCGTGCACCGGCGTCCTCGTGCAACGGGAGTCGGACAGTCCCCGTGCAGCACCTCCCCGTGCACCGGACTCTCCGTGCACCAGATTCCCCGTGCACCAGGAGCGGGACGGTCCCCGTGCAACATCTCCCCATGCACCAGATTCCCCGTGCACCAGGAGCGGGACGGTCCCCGTGCAGCATCTTCCCGTGCACCAGACTCTCCGTGCACCAGATTCCCCGTGCAACATCTCCCCGTGCACCAGCGTCCCCGTGCACCAGGAGGTGGATGGGCCCCTGTGCATCGTCTCTCCGTGCACTGGACTCTCCGTGCACCAGGAGCCAGATGGTCCCCGTGCAACAGCTCCCCGTGCACCGGCCTCCCCATGGACCAGCGTCCCTGTGCACCAGGAGCTGGGCGGTCCCTGTGCATCACCTCCCCGTGCACCAGACTCTCCGTGCACCAGATTCCCCGTGCATCATCTCCCCGTGCACCGGACTCTCCGTGCACCGGATTCCCTGTGCAACGAGAGCCAGACAGTCCCTGTGCAACATCTCCCCGTGCACCGGACTCTGTGCACCGGATTCCCCGTGCACCGGGAGCAAACGGTCCCCGTGCAACATCTCCCCGTGCACCGGACTCTGTGCACCGGATTCCCCGTGCACCGGGAGCAAATGGTCCCCGTGCAACATCTCCCCGTGCGCCGGACTCTCCGTGCACCGGATTCCCTGTGCACCGGGAGCAAACGGTCCCCGTGCAACATCTCCCCGTGCACCGGACTCTGTGCACCGGATTCCCCGTGCACCGGGAGCAAACGGTCCCCGTGCAACATCTCCCCGTGCACCGGACTCTGTGCACCGGATTCCCCGTGCACCGGGAGCAAATGGTCCCCGTGCAACATCTCCCCGTGCGCCGGACTCTCCGTGCACCGGATTCCCTGTGCACCGGGAGCAAACGGTCCCCGTGCAACATCTCCCCGTGCACCGGACTCTGTGCACCGGATTCCCCTTGCACCGGGAGCAAACGGTCCCCGTGCATCATCTCCCCGTGCACCGGACTCTCCGTGCACCGGATTCCCCGTGCAACATCTCCCCATGCACCGGTGTCCCCGTGCACCAGGAGGCATCACCTCCCTGTGCACTGGCCTCCTCGTGCACAGGATTCCCCGTGCACTGGACTCTCCGTGCAGCAGCAGCCACGTGCACCGGAAGCAGGATGGTCCCCGTGCACCAGCCTCCTCGTGCACCTGCCTCCTCGTGCATCAGCTGCCTCGTGCATCGGCACTGGGACTTCCTTGTGCATCAGCCTCCCCGTGCACCAGCTCGCCTTGCACCGGCCGCTCTCATGCACCAGGACCGGGGCCTCCTCGTGCATCAGCCTCGTCGTGCACCCACCTCGTCGTGCACCGGCCCCGGGACCTCCCTGTGCATCCGCCTCCCCGTGCATCGGCACTGGGACCTCCCCGTGCATCAGCCTCCCCGTGCATCAGCCTCCTTGTGCACCGGCACCTCCTCGTGCATCAGCCTCCTCGTGCACCAGCACTGGGACCTCCTTGTGCATCAGCCTCCTCGTGCATCAGCTTCCTCGTGCACCGGGATCTCCTCGTGCATCAGCCTCCTCGTGCAGCGGCACCGGGACCTCCTCGTGCACCAGCCTCCCTGTGCATCAGCCTCCTCGTGCAGCGGCACCAGGACCTCCTTGTGCACCCGCCTCCCCGTGCATCGGCTCATTGTGCACCAGCCGTTCTCGTGCACCAGGACTGGGGGGCCTCGTCGTGCACGAGCACCGGGACCTCCCCATGCATCAACCTCCCCGTGCATCAGCACCAGGACCTCCTCGTGCACCCGCCTCCTCGTGCACCAGCCACTTTCACGTGCCAGGCCCGGGGGTCTCCTCGCCCGCCGCCTCCCCGTGCACCGGGCCTGGAGCCTCGGCGCCCACCAGCCTCCCCGGGACCTGGCCGGGGGGGGGGACCCTCCTCGTGCACGGGAGCTGCACGTCCCCTGTACAATGTCCCTTTGCTCCGGGAAGGGGGGGGGGACCCCGTGCAATGTCCCTGTGCACGGGAGTTGTGCGTCCTCCGTGCATCGTCCCTGTGCACCGGGACGGGACCCCCGTGCAATGTCCCTGTGCACCAGGGTGGGACCCTCGTGCATCGCCCCTTTGCACCAGGGTGGGACCCTCGTGCATCGTCCTCGTGCACGGGAGCTGCGCGTCCCCTGTGCATCGTCCCTGCGCACCGGGATGGGACCCCCCCCGTGCATCGCCCCCTTGCACCGGGCCAGGACCCCCGTGCATCGCCCCATTGCACCGGGCTGGGACCCCATGTGCATCACCCTGCTGCACCGGGCCGGGCCCCCCCGTGCATCGCCCCATTGCACCGGGCCGGGCCCCCCCGTGCATTGCCCCCTTGCACTGGGCCGGGACCCCCCCGTGCATCGCCCCATTGCACCGGGCCAGGACCCCCCAGTGCATCGCCCCATTGCACGAGGACAGGACTCCCCCGTGCATCGCCCCATTGCACCGGGCCAGGACCCCCCAGTGCATCGCCCCATTGCACGAGGACCGGCCCCCCCCGTGCATCGTCCCCTTGCACTGGGCCGGGACCCCCCCGTGCATCGTCCCATTGCACGAGGACAGGACCCCCCGTGCATCGCCCCATTGCACGAGGACAGGACCCCCCCCGTGCATCGTCCCCTTGCACCGGGCCGGGCCCCCCCGTGCACCGCCCCATTGCACCGGGCCGGGACCCCCCCGTGCATCGCCCCATTGCACCGGGCCGGGCCCCCCCCCCCCCGTGCATCGCCCCCTTGCACCGGGCCGGGACCCCCCCCCCGTGCAGCGGCGGCGCCGCCTCCCCCCGCCCCCGCTGGCGCCTCGACAATCTCCCGCCTCGCGGCGGTCTCAGGAGGGGCGGGGCCTGGGGCCGGGGGGGGCGGGGCCGAGGGGGGGCGGGGCTGGGCTGGCTCCAACCCCCCGCCCCCCCCCTCCCCCCGGGGCCGGGCGGCGCCGCGGGCGCGCGGGGCCTTTAATAAACACGGATCGGTCTTTTACCGGCCTCGCCTGGGCTGCGCCGCGCGGGCCAATGGCGGCGCGGGGGCGGGGCGGCGCCGGCCAATGGCGGCGCGGGGGCGGGGCGGGCGTTGCCCTGGAAGCACGGACGGCTGGGGGGGCGGGGCTTCCCTCGGGGGTTCGGAGGGGGGCGGGGCTTCCCCGGGAGTTCGGAGGGGGCGGGGTCTCGGAGGGGGGCGGGGCTTCCCCGGGAGTTCGGAGGGGGCGGGGTCTTGGTGGGGGGCGGGGCCTCCTCGGGTTCGGGAAAGGGGCGGGGCTTTTGGGAGGGAGGTTCGGAGGGGGCGGGGCAGCTCGGGCTGGGGAAAGGGGAGGCGGGTCTGACCGAGGGGGCGGGGCTCGGCCGTGGCGGCCGGAAGGGGCGGGGCCGGAAGGGGCGGGGCCGGCAGAGGCAGCTCTGGGCTCGCTCGGAGGCCCCGGGAGGCCGAAGGTGCCGGCGGGGGGTTCCAGGAGGCAACAGTGGGGCTGGAGGGGGGCAGAGGGCAGCCGGGGCCATGGTGGTGTCCCCGGGGCCGTGGTGGTGTCCCTGGGCCATGCTGGTGTCCATGCTGGTGTCCTTGGGGCCGTGGTGGTGTCCCTGGGCCATGCTGGTGTCCATGGTGGTGTCCCCGGGGCCGTGGTGGTGTCCCTGGGCCATGCTGGTGTCCATGGTGGTGTCCCCGGGGCCGTGGTGGTGTCCCTGGGCCATGCTGGTGTCCATGCTGGTGTCCCCAGGGCCGTGGTGGTGTCCCTGGGCCATGCTGGTGTCCATGGTGGTGTCCCCGGGGCCGTGGTGGTGTCCTTGGGCCATGCTGGTGTCCATCCTGGTGTCCCCAGGGCTTTGGTGGTGTCCCTGGGCCATGCTGGTGTCCATGGTGGTGTCCCCGGGCCATGGTGGTGTCCATGCTGGTGTCCCCAGGGCCGTGGTGGTGTCCCCGGGCCGTGGTGGTGTCCCCGGGCCATGCTGGTGTCCATGGTGGTGTCCCCGGGGCCGTGGTGGTGTCCCTGGGCCATGCTGGTGTCCATGGTGGTGTCCCCGGGGCCGTGGTGGTGTCCCTGGGCCATGCTGGTGTCCATGCTGGTGTCCCCAGGGCCGTGGTGGTGTCCCTGGGCCATGCTGGTGTCCATGCTGGTGTCCTTGGTGCCGTGGTGGTGTCCCTGGGCCATGCTGGTGTCCATGGTGGTGTCCCTGGGCCGTGGCAGTGTCCCCAGGGCCATGGTGGTGTCCCTGGGCCATGCTGGTGTCCATGCTGGTGTCCCCGGGGCCGTGGTGGTGTCCCTGGGCCATGCTGGTGTCCATGGTGGTGTCCCCGGGGCCGTGGTGGTGTCCCTGGGCCATGCTGGTGTCCATGCTGGTGTCCCTGGGCCGTGGCAGTGTCCCCAGGGCCATGGTGGTGTCCCTGGGCCATGCTGGTGTCCATGCTGGTGTCCCCGGGGCCGTGGTGGTGTCCCTGGGCCATGCTGGTGTCCATGGTGGTGTCCCTGGGCCGTGGCAGTGTCCCCAGGGCCATGGTGGTGTCCCTGGGCCATGCTGGTGTCCATGGTGGTGTCCCCTGGGCCATGGCAGTGTCCCTGGGCCATACTGGTGTCCATGCTGGTGTCCCCAGGGCTATGGTGGTGTCCCTGGGGCCATGCTGGTGTCCATCCTAGTGTCTGCATGACCATGGCAGTTTCCTCAGGTCTGGGGTGGTGTCCCTGGGGCAATGGTGGTGTCCATGGTGGTGTCCCTAGGGCCGTGGTGGTGTCCCTGGGCCATGCTGGTGTCCATCCCAGTGTCCCCAGGGCTGTGGTGGTGTTTCTCGGGGGGTCCGCCTCGGCATCCCCAGGATCACCCTGGGGGGGGGCCGTCACCGCCCGCCATGACGCCCTGTCCCTCCACCCCCGGCCGGCGTGGAGGAGGCGCGCGGCATGTCCCCGGAGTTCTCGCTGGAGGCCCTCAACCGGCAGCGCCGCGTGTGTGGGCGGCCGCGTCCCCCTGCCTCGCGAGAGCGCCCTGGGCCGGGCCTCGCCGCCCTCCTTCGGTGGCACGGCCTGCCGAGGCCGAAGCCTGCGGCGACCTCCTGCCGCTCCTCTGCTCGGGCCACCTCGCCGTGCTCCTCGGGGCCCTGCTGGTGGCCAGCGGCTTGCAGATGCGGCAAGTGGTGGAGCGCTGCTCCCGGCTCCTCCGAAGGCGACCCGCGCCGATGGCAGGTCTGCGAGGAGGAGGAGGACGGCCATGATGAGGACCATGCTGAGGAGGAGGAGGAGGATGGCCACGGTGTGGAGCTGTTCCACGCCGAGGAGGAGGAGGAGGATGGCCATGGTGAGGAGCCCCTCCACGCCAAGGAGGAGGAGGAGGATGGCCACGGTGAGGAGCCGCTCTGCGCCGAGGAGGAGGAGGAAGAGGAAGGGGAGGACAGCCACGGCGAGGAGCCGCTCCACACCGAGGAGGAGGAGAAAGATGGCCATGGTGAGGAGCCGCTCCATGCCAAAGAGGAGGAGGAGGAAGAGGAGGACAGCCATGGTGAGGAGCCGCTCCACACCGAGGAGGAGGAGAAGGATGGCCATGGTAAGGAGCTGCTCTACACCAAGGAGGAAGAGGAGGAGGAGGAGGAGGAGGAAGAGGATGGCCATGGTGAGGAGCCCCTCCACACGGAGGAGGAAGAGGAGGAGGGGGAGGACAGCCACGGCGAGGAGCTGCTCCACACTGAAGAGGAGGAGGATGGCCATGGTGAGGAGCCACTCTACGCCAAAGAGGAGGAGGAGGAGGAGGAAGAGGATGGCCATGGTGAGGAGCCCCTCCATGCCGAGGAGGAGGAGGATGGCCACAGTGAGGAGCCCCTCCACACCGAGGAGGAGGAGGAAGAGGAGGAGGAGGAGGACAACCACGGCAAGGAGCCGCTCCACACCAAGGAGGAGGAAGAGGAGGAAGAGGAGGAGGATGGCCATGGTGAGGAGCCTCTCCACGCCGAGGAGGAGGAGGAGGAGGAGGAAGATGGCCATGGCAAAGAGCTGCTCCGCGCCGAGGAGGAGGAGGAGACCTGCCGTGGCGCCCACCCCTCCGGCGCCGGCGGCTCTGCAAGGCTCGAGGCTGGGCCGCCGCTTCTCGCGCCTGCGCGTGACCCTCCCTCCTCCCCGCGGGGGGTCGGGGTGGGGTGGGGGCGTTGGAGGGGGGGTGGGAGAGGGGTGGGCGCTGGCCCTTGGGTGCTGCGGGGTGAGTGGCGGTGGGAGCAGGGTTGGCGCATGGGTTTAGGGGGTTTGAGCTTGGGTTTAGCAGGGTTGAGGTTGGTTTTAGGGGTTGGTCTTGCTCTTGGTGGGTTTTGAGCTTGGTTTTAGAGATTAGTATTGGCCTTGGGGGAGTTGGAGGTTGGTTTTAGGGGGTTGATCTTGGGGGGGGTTGGAAGTTGGTTTTAGGGGGCTGGTCTTGGTCTGGGGGGGGTTGAGGTTGGTTTTAGGGGTTTTGAGCTTGGTTTTACAGGTTGGTTTTGGTCTTGGGGAGGTTTTATGGGGTTTGAGATAGGGTTTGGTCTTAGCGTTGGGGGGGTTGAGGTTGGTTTTTGGGGCTTTGAGGTTGGTTTTAGGGGTTGGTCTTAGCCTTGGGGGGGGTTGAGGTTGGTTTTAGGGGTTGGTCTTGGTCTTGGGGGCCTCTGAGGTTGGTTTTAGGGGTTGGTCTTGGTCTTGGTGGGCTTAGAGGTTGGTTTTTGGGGGGTTTGAGGTTGGTTTTAGGGGTTGGTCTTGGTCTGGGGGGGGGGGGTTGAGGTTGGTTTTAGGGGTTCGTCTTGGCCTAGGGGCCCTTTGAGGTAGATTTTAGGGGCTTTGAGGTCGGTTTTAGGCGTTGGTCTTGGTGGGGTTTGAGGTTGGTTTTAGGGGTTGGTCTTGGTCTTGGGGGGGTTGAGCTTAGTTTTAGGGGTTGGTCTTGGTCTTGGAGAAGTTTGAGGTTGGTTTTTAGGGGGTTGGTCTTAGTCTTGGGGGGGGACTTTGAGGTTGGTTTTGGGGGGGTGGTCTTGGCTTTGGGGAGGTTGTGGGTTGGTTTTAGGGGGTTGGTCTGCGGGGGGGAGTGGAACTTGATTTAGAGGTGGGTTGAGCTTGGGTTTTTGGGGAGTTTGCATGATTTGGGGGGAGGTTGAGCTTGGTTTTGGGGTTTTTGAGCTTGGTTTTAGGTCTTGTTCTGGGAGGGAGGTTGAGCTTGGTTTGGGGAGGGGTTGAGCTTCATTTGGGGTTGGCGCTTCAGGGTTTTGAGCTTGGTTTGGGGCGGGGGGTTGAGTTTGGTTTGGGGGGGGTTGAGGTTGGTCTTGGAGGTTGAGCTTGGTTTTGGGGGTGTCAAGCTTGGTTTGGGGGGGGTTTGAAGTTGGTCTTGGAGGTTGAGCTTGGTTTGGGGGGGTTTGAGGTTGGTCTTGGAGGTTGAGCTTGGTTTTGGGGGTCTTGAGCTTGGTTTGGGGGGGTTGGTCTTGGAGGTTGAGCTTGGTTTTGGGGGTGTCAAGCTTGGTTTGGGGGGGTTGAGGTTAGTCTTGGAGGTTGAGCTTGGTTTTGGGGGTCTTGAGTTTGGTTTGGGGGGTTGAAGTTGGTCTTGGAGGTTGAGCTTGGTTTTGGGGGGGGTCTTGAGCTTGGTTTGGGGGGTTTGAGGTTGGTCTTGGAGGTTGAGCTTGGTTTTGGGGGTCTTGAGCGTCGTTTTGGGGAGGTTTGAGCGTGGTTTTGGGGCTGATCCCAGCTCTGCCCCGGCTCCGCCCCCTCCATGAGGCCCCACCCCTTCTGGGCATTTCCGTTTCCGGTGCCACCATGACGCGCGCGGGGCCATCCAATGAGGAGCGCACACTGCGGTCGCGGCCAATGGGAGGGCGGGGCGTTGTCATGGCAACCAGCGGCGCCCCCCCCCCCCGGTGGGGGACAACGGGGACACCAGTGACACTGGGGACATCAGTGACAGTGGGGCCACCAGAGATGGTGGCACTGGTGACACCAGTGATACTGGGGGGCACTGGGGCTTCAGTGACAGTGGGGACACCAGAGATGGTGGCACTGGTGACACCAGGACACCAGTGACAGTGGGGACACCAGGATACTGGGGGGGAGCACCAGTGACAGTGGGGACACCAGGACACCAGTGACAGTGGGGACACTGGAGATACTAGGGACAGTGTGACACTGGGGACACCAGGATACTGGGGACACTGGTGGCCGGGGGGGCACCAGTGACAGTAGGAACACCAGAGATGGTGACACTGGGGATACTGGGGACACCAGTGGCAATGGGGACACCAGAGATGGTGGCACTGGTGACACTGGGACACCACTGACAGTGGTTACACTGGGGATACTGGGGGGCCACTGAGGGCACCAGAGATGGTGGCACTGGGGGCACCAGTGACAGTTGTGACACTGGGGATACTGGGGGCACCAGTGACAGCAGGGACACCAGAGATGGTGGCACTGGGGGCACCAGTGACAGTGGTGACACTGGGGATACTGGGGGGGCCACTGAGGGCACCAGAGATGGTGGCACTGGGGGCACCAGTGACAGTGGTGACACTGGGAATACTGGGGGCACCAGTGACAGCGGGGACACCAGAGATGGTGGCACTGGGGGCACCAGTGACAGTGGTGACACTGGGGACACCAGTCACAGTAGGGACACCAGAGATGGTGACAGTGGTGACACTGGAGATACTGGGGACACCAGTGACACTGGGGACACTGGTAACAGTGGTGACACTGGGGGCCACTGGGCACAGCACTGACAGTGGTGACACTGGGGACACTGGGGGCACCAGTGACAGTGGGGACACCGGCGATGGTGACCCTGTGATGCGGGGGACACTGGTGACACCAGGATGTCGGTGACACCAGGCCACCCCCCCCCCGGGGACATGGGGACATCCCGAGGCGGCAGGACGGCGGCGACGCGGGGGACGGCGGGTGACACCCGGCGCGGACACGGGGGACGCGGGGACCTTGGGGACGTCGGGGGCCATCGCGGCCCCGGTTTAATCCCGGCTGCTGGGGCCACCAGCGGGGAGGGGACACGGCGCGGCCACCTGCGAAGAGACCAGGGCTGCGGGGACCTGGGGGACGCGGGACGGGGGGGGGGGGACCTGGGGGGGACACGAGGGGACATGGGACAAGGGGACCCCGGGGGAGCCGCTGGGGGGACCTGGGGGACACGGGACTGGGAGGACACTGGTGGCACTGGGAGGACACAACCCCCCCCCTCCGGGTGACAAGGGGGGTGACACGGGCCGGGGGGGGACCCTGGGGGACACGAAGGGACATGGGACTGGGAGGACACTGGTGGCACTGGGTGGCACTGGGTGGCACTGGGAGGACACAACCCCCCCCCAGGTGACAAGGGGGGGTGACACGGGCCGGGGGGGGACCCTGGGGTGGTGACACGAGGGGACACGGGACTGGGAGGACACTGGTGGCACTGGGAGGACACAACCCCCCCCCGGGTGACAAGGGGAGGGTGACCCTGGGGTGGTGACACGAGGGGACACAGGACTGGGAGGACACTGGTGGCACTGGGAGGACACAACCCCCCCCCCGAGTGACAAGGGGGGGGACCCTGGGGTGGTGACACGAGGGGACACAGGACTGGGAGGACACTGGTGGCACTGGGAGGACACAACCCCCCTCCGGGTGACAAGGGGGGGGTGACCCTGGGGTGGTGACACGAGGGGACACGGGACTGCAGGGACACAGCCACCCCCCTCCAAGGTGACCCTTGAGGTGACAAAGGGGGGGGGGTGACACGGGACTGGTGGCACTGGGGGTGGGGGGAACACACTCACCCGGACGCCTGGGCCCCCCGGCGGGGTCAGGGGTGGCCGTCGCCGTCCTCGTCCCCCAGGATGGCGGCGCCCAGCGCCCGCAGCCGCCGCACCAGCGTCCCCAGTGCCGCTGCCGGGGTGACACCGGGGGGGGGGTGGCACAAGGGTGGCAGCACCCAGGGGTGGCACCGGGGTGACACAGAGGTGGCAGTGAGGTGTCACGTGGCATTGGGGGGGGGACACCGGGGGTGACACCGGTGGTGGCACCAGGGTGTCAGGGGACTCTTGGGGGTGTTGGGGACACCTACCTCTGCCGGGGGGGGACCGGGGGGGTGACAGCTGGTCCCCGCGCGGTGGCACCTGGGAGGACAGTGGTGACACAGGCAGCCCGTGGTGACACTGCCACCATGTCCCCTGTCCCCCGTGTCCCCATCCCTGTGTCCCCATGTGCCACCCGTGTCACCCTCATCCCTGTGTCACCTCCCACCATGGCCCTGTCCCCATGTGTCACCCCGTGTCCCTGTGTCACCTTTGTCCCTGTGTCCCCACGTGTCACCTGTGTTCCCATGTCCTTGTCCCATGCCACCCTCATCCCTGTGTCCCCGTGTCCCTGTCCCCATGTGTCACCCCCCCCGCCGCGTCCCCTCTCCATACCAGTAGTTGGGGACCAGGTGGCACCCAGAGCCGCGTCACCTCCGGCGTCACCTCGTCCCACGTCACCTCGTCCCGTGTCACCTCATCCGATGCCACCTCGTCCCGTGTCACCTCGTCCCGTGTCACCTCCCGGACCGGCCTGGCCTGATGTCGCACCCAGGCCGGGGCCACCGCTGCGGGGACACCGTGGGGACACCAGCTCCAGCAGGGTGCTGCGGGGTGGCATCGGGCCACCGCGTCCCCCCTCCGATGTCTCCCCCCCCCCCCACCGTGTCCCCACTCACGGCGCCTCGGGCCGGCGTCTCGTGTCCCCTCCGCTGTCACCTCGGCCGGCCGGGCCACCGGGCTGGGGACGGCGGCAGCCTGTAACGGCGGGGACGCGGGGTCCCCCCCCCCGCCGCCCCCTTGTCACCCCCCCCATGTCCCCAACGTCCCCTGCCACCCTCCCCTCTCCCCCCGGTGCCAGCTGCCACCACCGGTGTCCCCTTTGTCACCTCCCAGGTCCCTCTGCCACCCCTGGGGTCCCCAGGGTCCCCTTGTCACCCCCCAGGGTCACCTTGTCACCTCCCAGGTCCCTCTGCCACCCCTGGGGTCCCCAGGGTCCCCTTGTCACCCCCAGGATCTCCAGGGTCCCCTTGTCACCCCTGGGGTCCCCAGGGTCCCCTTGTCACCCCTCAGGGTCACCTTGTCACCCCTGGGGTCCCCAGGGTCCCCTTGTCACTTCCCAGGTCCCTCTGCCACCCCTGGGGTCCCCAGGGTCCCCTTGTCACCCCCCAGGGTCCCCTTGTCACCCCTGGGGTCCCCAGGGTCCCCTTGTCACCCCCCAGGGTCCCCTTGTCACCCCCAGGATCTCCAGGGTCCCCTTGTCACCCCTGGGGTCACCTGCCACCCCCAGGCTCCCCTTGTCACCCCTGGGGTCCCCAGGGTCCCCTTGTCACCCCCCAGGGTCACCTTGTCACCCCTGGGGTCACCTGCCACTCCCAGGGTCCCCTTGTCACCTCCAGGATCCCCAGGGTCCCTTTGTCACCTCCCAGGTCCCTCTGCCACCCCTGGGGTCCCCAGGGTCCCCTTGTCACCCCCAGGTCCCCCTGCCACCCTTGGGGTCCCCCCCCCCGGGGACCCAGGCGTCCGGGTGCCCTGTCCCAACTTACATGTCCCCCGCCGGGGCCAGGGCCACCCGCCCTGGGGACAAGGGACAGCGGTGACGGATGGGGCCGCCGCGACGGGCGTCCCCACGGGACCCCCACGGTGTCCCCATGGATGTCACCGCAGGGTCCAGATAGGTGTCCCCGGCATGACCCCAGGGTGTCACCGTGGGTGTCCCTGAGAGGTCCCCATGGTGTCCCCATGGGTGTCACCACAGTGTCCCCATAGGAGTCCCCACAGTGTGCCTGTGGTGTCCCCATGGATGTCCCCATGCTGTCCCCGCAGTGTCCCTATGCATGTCCCCATGGATGACCCCATCGATGTCCCTACAGTGTCCCTGTGGTGTCCCCGTAGGAGTCCCCACAGATGTCCCTGCAGTGTCCCCATGGATGTTCCCATGGTGTCTCCGCAGTGTCCCCATAGATGTCCCTGTGGTGTCCCCATGGACGTCCCCATGGATGTCCCTGCAGTGTCCCCACGGATGTCCTTAGTGTCCCTGTGGTGTCCCCATAGGAGTCCCCACAGATGTCCCTGCAGTGTCCCTGTGGTGTCCCCGTAGGAGTCCCCATGGATGTCCCCATGCTGTCCCCGCAGTGTCCCTATGCATGTCCCCATGGTGTCCCCACAATGTCCCCATGGGTGTCCCCATCGATGTCCCTACAGTGTCCCTGTGGTGTCCCCGTAGGAATCCCCATGGATGTCCCTACAGTGTCCCCATGGACGTCCCCATGGATGTCCCCGCAGTGTCCCCACAGATGTCCCCACGGATGTCCCCATAGGAATCCCCATGGATGTCCCTACAGTGTCCCCATGGACGTCCCCATGGATGTCCCTGCAGTGTCCCCACAGATGTCCCCACGGATGTCCCCGTAGGAGTCCCCATGGATGTTCCTGTGGTGTCTCCGCAGTGTCCCTATGGGTGTCCCCACAATGTCCCCATAGACGTCCCTGTGGCGTCCCCATGGGCGTCCCCGCAGTGTCCCCGCCATGTCCCCTCACCTCGGAGGCGGCGCAGGTGCCGGTCCACCAGGGCCAGGCGGTGACCGAAGCCATCGAGGCGCCGGGTGGCCGCCGCCAGCTCGGCCTCGCGCCCGGCCAGCGCCTGCCCCAGCCTGCGGGGACACGCGGGGACGCGGTGACGCAGGGACGGGTGGGGACACGGGACACGACACAGGGACACGGTGACACATGAAGGACGTGGGGACGGACGGGACGGGACACGGTGACATGCGGGGACGTGGTGACACGGCAAGGCGTGAAGGCCGTGGGGACAGGGTGACACACGGGATGGGGACACATGGCGACGTGCGGGGACACGGGGACATGACACACGGGGACACGCAAGGACACGCAGCGGAAGGGGACGTGGTGACGCAGCGACACATGGGATGGGGACGGGGTGACACACGGGGACGTGGGGACACGGGGACGCATGGGGACCTGTGGGGACATGCGGGGACACAGTGACACACAGGGACGGGGACACGCGGGATGGGGACACGGTGACACAGGGTGACACAGGGTGATGTGGGGTGACGCAGGGTGACACGGCGACGTGGGGTGACGCGGGGTGACACAGGGTGATGTGGGGTGACACAAGGTTGATGCAGGGTGATGGGGACGCGGGGTGACATGGGGGTGACACAGGGTGATGTGGGGTGACACAGAGTGACACGGGGTGACATGGGGGGACGCGGGGGGACACAGGGTGATGTGGGGTGACACAAGGTTGACGCAGGGTGAGAGTGACGCGGGGTGACACGGGGTGATGGGTGACACAGAGTGACGCGGGGTGACGTGGGGTGACACGGTGACATGGGGTGACACGGTGACGCGGGGTGACACAGGGTGATGTGGGGTGACGCAGGGTGACACAGGGTGACGCGGGGTGACATGGGGTGACGCGGGGGGACACAGGGTGACACGGGGTGACACAAAGTTGATGCAGGGTGACAGTGACGCGGGGCGACACGAGGTGACGCGGGGTGACACGGGGTGACGCGGGGGGACGCGGTACCTGCGGGTGGCCGCCAGCGCGGCCGCCAGCGCCGCCTCGGCCACCTCCGCCCGGCGCCGCAGCCCGACCTCGAGGACCCCGGCCCGGGCCAGCGCCTCCGCCAGCCCCTGGGGACACCGCCGGGGACGCGGGGACGGGGTGTCAGGGGGCCATGGGGTGACACAGGGACGTGGGACCACGGTGACGGGGCTGCGGTGGCAGGGTGACGCGGTGACGCAGTGGTAGGGTGACGTGGCAGGGTGACGGGGAGCCACGGTGACAGGGTGATGCGGTGACAGTGACACAGTGACAGGCTGACGCGGTGGCAGGGTGACATGGGGACGGGGTGGCGTGGTGACGCGGTGGCAGGGTGACACGGTGGCCATGATGACATGGTGATGGGGGGCCATGGTGACAGGGCGACATGGTGACAGGGTGACGCGGTGGGGGGGTGATGCGGTGGCGTGGTGATGGGGTGCCATGGTGACACGGTGACGTGGTGACACGGTGATGTGGTGACACAGTGATGTAGTGGCAGGGTGACGTGGCAACATGGTGATGTGGTGACAGGCACATGGTGATGCAGTGGCAGGGTGACACAGTGAGAGGGTGATGGGCTGCGGTGACAGGTGACGCGGTGACAGGGTGGTGCGGTGGCAGGGTGATGCGGTGGCGCGGTGGCGCGGTGACAGGGTGGCGCGGTGGCAGGGTGACGCGGGGCGCGGTGGCAGGGTGACGCAGTGGCAGGGTGACGCGGTGACGCGGTGGCAGGGTGACGCGGTGGTAGGGTGACGCGGTGGCGCGGTGGCAGGGTGACGCGGGACGCGGTGGCAGGGTGGCGCGGTGGCAGGGTGATGCGGTGACAGGTGACACGGTGACCGGTGACACGGTGACCGGTGATGCGGTGGCAGGGTGACAGGGTGACACAGTGGCAGGGTGACAGGTGACACGGTGACAGGTGACGCGGTGACGCAGTGATAGGGCGACAGGGTGACGCAGTGATAGGGTGACAGGGTGACGCGGTGGCGGGGTGACGCGGTGGCGGGGTGACGCGGTGGCGCGGTGACGCGGTGGCAGGGTGGCAGGGTGACGCGGTGGCAGGGTGACGCGGTGGCGCGGTGGCAGGGTGACGCGGTGACAGGGTGACGCGGTGGCGCGGTGACGGCCGGCTCACCCGGGCGTGGCGCCGCTCCCCCTCGATGGCGGCCGCCCCCTGGCGCAGCCCCAGCTCCAGCCGGGCCGCCCGGCGCCTCCCCCCGGCCAGCGCCGCCTCCAGCGCCGCCACCTGCCGGGGCCCCGGCGTCCGGGTCACCCCCACCCCACCCCACCCCCCCCGGCGAGGGGCCCAGGTGTCCGGGTCACCCCCACCCCCAAGGGGCCCAGGCGTCCGGGTCACCCCCACCCCAGAGGGCCCCGGCGTCCGGGTCACCCCCCATCCCCCCCCGGCGAGGGGCCCCGGCGTCCGGGTCACCCCCACCCCACCCCACCCCCCCCGGCGAGGGGCCCCGGCGTCCGGGTCACCCCCCCCATCCCCCCCCACCCCCAAGGGGCCCCGGCGTCCGGGTCACCCCCACCCCACCCCCCCCGGCGAGGGGCCCCAGCGTCCGGGTCACCCCCACCCCCGACGGGCCCCGGCGTCCGGGTCACCCCCACCCCCAAGGGGCCCAGGCGTCCGGGTCACCCCCACCCCAGAGGGCCCAGGCGTCCGGGTCACCCCCCCACCCCCCAGGGGCCCAGGCATCCGGGTCACCCCCCCCGGGGCGGAGGGACCCAGGTGTCCGGGTCACCCCCCTGCCCCCGCCGAGGGGCCCAGGCGTCCGGGTCACCCCCCGCCCCCCCCGGCGAGGGGCCCCGGCGTCCGGCCCACCTGGCGGCGCAGGGCGCCCTCCGCCCGCCGCTGCCCCTCGTCCTGCGCCCGCAGCTGCACCAGCAGCGCGAAGACCTTCCCCCGCCAGCGGGCCAGCGGCGCCCGGCGCCCCCCCGGCGCCTGGGGGGGGGCACCCGCTGACCCCCGGCACCCGCCGACCCCCGGCACCCGCTGACCCCCGGCACCCGCCGACCCCCGGCACCCCCCCGGCGCCCCCCCGGCACCCGCCGACCCCCGGCACCCGCCCGGCACCCGCCGACCCCCGGCACCCCCCCGGCACCCGCCGACCCCCGGCACCCCCCCGGCGCCCCCCCGGCACCCGCTGACCCCCGGCACCCGCCGACCCCCGGCACCCCCCCGGCGCCCGCCAACCCCCAGCACCCGCTGACCCCCGGCACCCGCCGACCCCCCCGACATCCCCCCAGCACCCGCTGACCCCCGGCACCCACCCGGCACCCGCTGACCCCCCCGGCGCCTGGGGGGGGCACCCGCTGACCCCCGGCACCCGCCGACCCCCGGCACCCACCCGGCACCCACTGACCCCCCCGGCGCCTGGCGGGGGGCACCCGCTGACCCCCGGCACCCGCTGACCCCCAGCACCCACCCGGCACCCGCCGACCCCCGGCACCCGCTGACCCCCGGCACCCCCCCGGCACCCGCTGACCCCCCCGGCGCCTGGGGGGGGGCACCCGCTGACCCCCGGCACCCGCCGACCCCCAGCACCCGCCGACCCCCCCGACACCCCCCCGGCACCCGCTGACCCCCCCGGCGCCTGGGGGGGGGCACCCGCTGACCCCCGGCACCCACCCGGCACCCGCTGACCCCCGGCACCCCCCCGGCACCCCCCCGGCACCCGCTGACCCCCGGCACCCACCCGGCACCCGCTGACCCCCGGCACCCCCCCGGCACCCCCCCGGCACCCGCTGACCCCCGGCACCCGCCGACCCCCGGCACCCACCCGGCACCCGGCACCCACCCGGCACCCGGCACCCGCCGACCCCCGGCACCCACCCGGCACCCGCTGACCCCCGGCACCCGCCGACCCCCGGCACCCACCCGGCACCCGCTGACCCTCCCGGCGCCTGGGGGGGGGGCACCCGCTGACCCCCGGCACCCGCCGACCCCCCGGCACCCCCCCGGCACCCACTGACCCCCCGGCACCCACCCGGCACCCGCTGACCCCCGGCACCCGCCGACCCCCGGCACCCCCCCGGCACCCGGCACCCGCCCGGCACCCGGCACCCGCCGACCCCCCCGACAGCCCCCCGGCACCCGCCGACCCCCCCGGCACCCACCCAGCACCCGCTGACCCCCCGGCACCCGCTGACCCCCCCGGCACCCGCCGCCCCCCCCGGCACCTGCTGGCTCAGCTCCAGCTCCTGCAGGGCCAGGACATGGCGCAGGGCGGCCGCCTGCGGGGACACGGGGGGGGGACGTGGGGACACGGGGGGGACACACGGGGGGGGGACACGGGGGGGGACACGGGGGGGGACACGGGGGGGGACGACACGGGGGGGGACGTGGGGGGGGACACGGGGGGGGACGTGGGGGGGGACGTGGGGGGGGGACGACACGGCCCAGCCCCCCCCCCCCCGTGGGGACATGGCGGGGACACCTGGGGGGGGGGTGACATGGGGGGGGACATTGGGGCCTCACCTGCCCCTCCTCCTCCTCCAGCTCCGCCCCCAGGCTGCGGCCCCACCCCTGGGTGACAAGCTCCGCCTCCAGGCTCTGGCCCCGCCTCCTCTCCACCTCCAGCTCCGCCTCCAGGCTCTGGCCCCGCCTCCTCTCCACCTCCAGCTCCGCCTCCAGGCTCTGGCCCCGCCTCCTCTCCACCTCCAGCTCCGCCCCCAGGCTCTGGCTCCGCCCCTGCTCAGCCTCCAGCTCCGCCTCCAGTGTTTGGCTCCGCCTCCTCTCCGCCTCCAGGCTCTGGCTCCGCCTCCTCTCCACCTCTAGCTCCGCCTCCAGGCTCTGGCTCCGCCTCCTCTCCACCTCTAGCTCCGCCTCCAGGCTCTGGCTCCGCCCCTGCTCAGCCTCTAGCTCCGCCTCCAGGCTCTGGCTCCGCCTCCTCTCTGCCTCCAGCTCCGCCTCCAGGCTCTGGCTCCGCCTCCTCTCCACCTCCAGGCTCTGGCTCCGCCCCTGCTCAGCCTCCAGCTCCGCCTCCAGTGTTTGGCTCCGCCTCCTTTCCACCTCCAGCTCCGCCCCTAGCCCTTGGCTCCTCCTCTTCTCCACCTCCAGCTCCGCCTCCAGGCTTTGGCTCCGCCTCCTCTCAGCCTCCAGCTCTGCCCCCGGGGGGGGCAGGGACCTGCCGGGGGGGGGGGGAGGGAGGCTCAGACTGGGAGCGACTGGGAGCGACTGGGAGCGACTGGGGCAGCAGGAGCCGTTACCTGGCGGCGGCCGAGCGGGGCTGGAAGTGCGACGGCGGGACGAGAGGCGGCAGCCCTGCGCGGGGCAGACGGGGGGGCCCAGGCGTCCGGGGGGGCCCAGGCGTCCGAGAGAGGACGGGACAGGGGGCCCAGGCGTCCGGGGTTGGGGGGGGGGCGGTCCCAGCCATCCGGGGCAGCACGGGGCGGGCCCAGGCGTCCGGGAGGGGCCCAGGGGGGCCCAGGCGTCCGGGAGGGGACAGGACAGGACAGGGGGCCCAGGCATCCGGGGCAGCACGAGGGGCCCCGGCATCCAGGACGGCATGGGATGGGGGGGCCCAGGCGTCCGGGGGGGGGATCCCAGGCATCCGGGGCAGCACGGGGGGGGGCCCAGGCGTCCGAGAGAGGACAGGATGGGACAGGGGGCCCAGGCGTCCGAGGGGGGCCCAGGTGTCTGGGACAGGACAGGACAGGGGGCTCAGGCGTCCGGGACGGGACAGGGGGCCCAGGCGTCCGGGGTTGGGGGGGGGCTCAGGCGTCCGGGACGGGACAGGGGGCCCAGGCGTCCGGGGGGGGGACGAGACAGGGGGCCCAGGCGTCCGAGGGGGGCCCAGGTGTCCGGGACGGGACAGGGGGCCCAGGCGTCCGGGGGGGGCCCAGGTGTCCGGGGGGTGGGCCCAGGCGTCCGGGACGGGACAGGGGGCCCAGGCGCCCGGGGGGGCCCAGGTGTCCGGGGGGGGGCCCAGGCGTCCGGGACGGGACAGGGGGCCCAGGCGTCCGGGGGGGCCCAGGTGTCCGGGGGGGGGGCCCAGGCGTCCGGGGCTCACCGAAGGCGCCCGGCGGCTCCAGCCGATCCGCGGCCATTGCGGCTCCCAGTGACTCCCAGTAGCTCCCAGTTTCCCCCTCCCGCCCCCGCCGCGCTGCCCGCCGGGAAGGGCCCGCGCTGCCGTCCGCGCTCCCGCCTCCAGCCAATCAGCGGCGCCGGCCCCGGCGAAGCCCCGCCCCCGCCCCGCCGCGGCGGGAAGGCGGTAGCCAATGGGCGGTGGCGGAGGGGGGGGCGGTGAGGTCCCGCCTCCGCGCTGAGCGCTGGCCAATGGGAAGCCGCGAGGGGGGAGGTGGTTGCTCGCCTGCGAGGGAGCCAATCAGAGCACGGAGGGGGGGCGGGGCGCGGGGAGTTGTCCCCGCCCCCTCACGAGGCTCCTCCCACAGACGGGTCCTTCCACTGAGCCTGGACACTTGGGCCCCTTGCACAGACCCGGACGCCTGGGCCCCTTCTATAGACCCGGACAGCTGGGCCCCTTCCACAGCCCGGACGCCTGGGCCCCTTGCACAGACCCGGACACCTGGGCCCCTTCCACAGACCCGGACGCCTGGGCCCCTTCTATAGACCCGGACACCTGGGCCCCTTTGCACAGACCCGGATGCCTGAGTCCCATGTGAGCCCGGACACCTGGGCCCCTTCCACGGCCCGGACGCCTGGGCCCCTTCTATAGACCCGGACACCTGGGCCCCTTCCACGGCCCGGACACCTGGGCCCCTTCCATGACCCGGACACCTGGGCCCCTTCCACAGCCCGGATGCCTGGGCCCCTTCTATAGACCCGGACGCCTGGGCCCCTTCCACGGCCCGGACGCCTGGGCCCCTTCCATGACCCGGACGCCTGGGCCCCTTCTATAGACCTGGACACCTGGGCCCCTTCCACGGCCCAGATACCTGGGCCCCTTCCATGACCCGGACACCTGGGCCCCTTCCACGGCCCGGACGCCTGGGCTCCTTCTATAGACCCGGACACCTGGGCCCCTTCCACGGCCCGGACGCCTGGGCCCCTTGCACAGACCCGGACGCCTGGGCCCCTTCTATAGACCCGGACACCTGGGCCCCTTCCACGGCCCGGACGCCTGGGCCCCTTCCATGACCTGGACACCTGGGCCCCTTCCATGGCCCAGACACCTGGGCCCCTTCTATAGACCCGGACACCTGGGCCCCTTCCACGGCCCGGACGCCTGGGCCTCTTGTACACTCCCGGACGCCTGGGCCCCTTTGCACAGACCCGGATGCCTGAGTCCCATGTGAGCCCGGACACCTGGGCCCCTTGACTGGGACGTTCGCGGCTCTCCCAATCCCTCCGCGCGCCTCTGCGGCGCTCGCCGCCCTGCCTGCTCCCCGCCGAGCACCCGAAAACGTCACCTCCTCCCGTGGTCCCTGAGGGTTTCCAGGTGGGACCTCCGTTTCTGCTGCCGCCGCCTCCTCCGGAGAAGATCCTCCGAGCAGGACCTCATCGCTGCGCTGCCGTTTCACGTCCCCTTCCAAGCGAGAGCCAACTTCTCTTTATCCTCCTGCGAGAGGACCACCAAGAACGTGTCCTCCATGTCCACCATCGCCATCCGTGGGGCGCAGCTGCATGTAACGCAGCTGTTAACCTTGCGATATTTGGGCCGGCCGCTGTTAACGAGGCGCTGCTAACGAACGCTCAACCGCCGCCTCCCGCCTGCTTTCCGAACCGGACCGGCCGGGTGGGGTTGTACGAGGAAGCAGGTTCTGGAGCTCGTTCGTCGTTCCTCCAAACGGGCTCCGGCTTCGGAAATTGCAGCCCAGGTCGGTTGTGGCCGAACCGGGCAACGCCGCGGGACTCGGGCGAAGGACACGGGCTGGAGCCTCCCGGCGTCTACCGGCGTCGGGGTTGGGGGGGTCGATGCTTGAGCTGAAGGACCACGTGCTGCCACCCGGCAGGTGCCAGGTTCGTCCAATTGAAACGTCGAGACCTACAATAGCTCCGTTGGGGTCTTCAGCTGCAAAGCGAGCGGTCGGCACGTGTGGTTGGGTTCCTCAGCTCTTGGGTCGTCCCGGCTCTTGGGTCATTCCAGCTCTTGGGTCACCCCAGCTCTTGGGTCGTCCCGGCTCTTGGGTCATTCCAGCCCTTGGGTCACCCCAGCTCTTGGGTCACCCCAGCTCTTGGGTCGTCCCAGCCCTTGGGTCGTCCCAGCCCTTGGGTCACCCCAGCTCTTGGGTCGTCCCAGCCCTTGGGTCGTCCCAGCTCTTGGGTCACCCCAGCTCTTGGGTCACCCCAGCTCTTGGGTCGTCCCAGCCCTTGGGTCGTCCCAGCCCTTGGGTCACCCCAGCTCTTGGGTCGTCCCAGCCCTTGGGTCGTCCCAGCTCTTGGGTCACCCCAGCTCTTGGGTCGTCCCAGCCCTTGGGTCGTCCCAGCTCTTGGGTCACCCCAGCTCTTGGGTCGTCCCAGCCCTTGGGTCGTCCCAGCTCTTGGGTCACCCCAGCCCTTGGGTCACCCCAGCTCTTGGGTCGCCCTGGCTCTTGGGTCGTCCCGGCTCTTGGGTCACCCCAGCCCTTGGGTCACCCCAGCCCTTGGGTTGTCCCAGCCCTTGGGTCACCCCAGCTCTTGGGTTGTCCTGGCTCTTGGGTCATCCCAGCCCTTGGGTTGCCCCAGCTCTTGGGTCACCCCAGCTCTTGGGTCGCCCTGGCTCTTGGGTCACCCCAGCTCTTGGGTCGCCCTGGCTCTTGGGTCGTCCCGGCTCTTGGGTCACCCCAGCCCTTGGGTCACCCCAGCCCTTGGGTTGTCCCAGCCCTTGGGTCACCCCAGCTCTTGGGTTGTCCTGGCTCTTGGGTCATCCCAGCCCTTGGGTCGTCCCGGCTCTTGGGTCACCCCAGCTCTTGGGTCGCCCTGGCTCTTGGGTCACCCCAGCTCTTGGGTCGCCCTGGCTCTTGGGTCGTCCCGGCTCTTGGGTCGCCCTGGCTCTTGGGTCACCCCAGCCCTTGGGTTGTCCCAGCCCTTGGGTCACCCCAGCCCTTGGGTTGTCCCAGCCCTTGGGTCACCCCAGCTCTTGGGTTGCCCCAGCTCTTGGGTCGTCCCGGCTCTTGGGTCACCCCAGCTCTTGGGTCACCCCAGCTCTTGGGTCGTCCCGGCTCTTGGGTCACCCCAGCCCTTGGGTTGCCCCAGCTCTTGGGTCACCCCAGCTCTTGGGTCGCCCTGGCTCTTGGGTCGTCCCAGCCCTTGGGTTGTCCCAGCTCTTGGGTCACCCCAGCCCTTGGGTCACCCCAGCTCTTGGGTCGTCCCAGCCCTTGGGTTGCCCCAGCTCTTGGGTCACCCCAGCTCTTGGGTCGTCCCGGCTCTTGGGTCACCCCAGCCCTTGGGTTGCCCCAGCTCTTGGGTCACCCCAGCCCTTGGGTTGCCCCAGCTCTTGGGTCACCCCAGCTCTTGGGTCACCCCGGCTCTTGGGTCGTCCCAGCCCTTGGGTTGTCCCGGCTCTTGGGTCGTCCCAGTCCATCTCCCGACCGTGTGTGAATTCGTGGTCGCCCGGTCTCCCGTTGCATCCCGCCGCTGATCTGTTCGCAGAGGACGACAGCAGCTCCGTTGCCTCTCTGCCCTTCCCTTTGCGGCGTTAGGTCCTGCTCCTTTCTAGTCCCGTCCTCCCTCTCTTGAGATGCGCCTTCCAAGCAGGTGCCCAGCGTCTTGCAGATGACACCTGTCCCTTTTCTCTCCCTCGTGAGGCCCTCGGTTACCCGTAGGGGTTCTCCAACAGCTTCCCAGTTGTGCCCATTGCCAGGAGCCCGTTCTTCTGAGAAGGTTGACCGCCACCTCCGTCCGTTGGGTGCCGCGTCTCACCCGAAGGTTGACCGTCACCTCCGTCCGTTGGGTGCCGTGTCTTGGAGGGTTGGTTCTGGCTGGCTTTGCCGTCGCGTCCTCAGCGACGTCCCTCGAGCTCGTTTCCATCTCACTCCTGCAGCCTGGGGCCTTCATCTACTTGAGACCCTGGTGCTGAGCTGGGCGAGAGCTAAATTAGCTCCCTTTATCTAACACCCGGACGCCTGGGCCCCTTCCACAGACCCGGACACCTGGGCCCCTTCCATGGCCTGGACACCTGGGCTTCTTCCACAGACCTGGACACCTGGGCCCCTTCCATGGCCTGGACACCTGGGCTTCTTCCACAGACCCGGACACCTGGGCCCCTTCCATGGCCTGGACACCTGGGCTTCTTCCACAGACCTGGACACCTGAGTCCCATGTGAGCCCGGATGCCTGGGCCCCTTCCATAGCCCGGACACCTGGGCCCCTTCCACCTACCAGACACCTTGGGCCCCTTCCATGGCCTGGACACTTGGGCCCCTTTCCACACTCCCGGACGCCTGGGCCCCTTCCACGGCCCGGACGCCTGGGCCCCTTCCACATACCCAGACACCTTGGGCCCCTTCCATGGCCTGGACACTCGGACCCCTTTCCACACTCCCGGACGCCTGGGCCCCTTCCGCAGCCCGGACGCCTGGGCCCCTTGCACAGACAAGGACGCCTATGTTCAACGTCAGCCCGGACGCCTGGGTCCCCCCGGCGTCACGTGGCCGCCCTGTGTAGGACCGGACAGGGGAGGGGCCGGACGAGGGGTGACGTCGGTGCCATCGGCCGCAGCGATGGTCCCCGAAGGGTCCGAGGAGGTAGGTGTCCGGGGCTGGGGGGGGACGCCCGGATGCCTGGGCCCCTCGGGGCGGTGGGGGTGGGGGAATCCCAGCTCCGGGGCAGAGGGGGAAGCTCTTGGGGCACGCAGCGCCCGGACGCCTGGGTCCCTCCGCGGCTGCGGAAGGGGAAGTGCGTGAGTTCCAAGGCCCGGACGCCTGGGCCCCTCACGGCACCAACGGGAGGTTGGGCGAGTGCCACTCCCGGACGCCTGGGCCCCTTGTAGCTCTGATGGGGTCATGAGGGGGCCCTGCCCGGACACCTGGGCTGCTCGCCCGGACGCCTGGGCCCCTCACGGCACCAACGGGAGGTTGGGCGAGTGCCACTCCCGGACGCCTGGGCCCCTTGTAGCTCCGATGGGGTCATGAGGGGGCCCTGCCCAGACACCTGGGCTGCTCGCCCGGACGCCTGGGCCCCTCACGGCACCAACGGGAGGTTGGGCGAGTGCCACTCCCGGACGCCTGGGCCCCTTGTAGCTCTGATGGGGTTGTGGGGGGCAGGTCCCTCACCCAGCTGCCTGGGCCCCTCACCCGGCTGCCTGGGCCCCTTACCCCTCTATTGGGGAGCTGGGGTGGGGGTCCCTCACCCGGATGCCTGGGCCCCTCACCTGGCCACATGGGCCCCTCACCCGGATGCCTGGGCCCCTCACCCCTCTATTGGGGAGCTGGGGTGGGGGTCCCTCACCCGGATGCCTGGGCCCCTCACCCCTCTGTTGGGAAGCTGGGGTGGGGGTCCCTCACCAGACACCTGGGCCCCTCACCCCTCTATTGGGGAGCTGGGGTGGGAGGGATCCCTAACCCGGACACCTGGGCCCCTCACCCCTCTATTGGGGAACTGGGGTGGGGGTCCCTCACCCGGACACCTGGGTCCCTTCCCCGGATGCCTGGGCCCCTCACCCGGATGCCTGGGCCCCTCACCCGGCCACCTGGGCCCCTCACCCGGACGCCTGGGCCCCTTACCGCTCTGTTGGGAAGCTGGGGTGGGGGTCCCTCACCTGGATGCCTGGGCCCCTCACCCGGTCGCCTGGGCCCCTCACCTGGACACCTGGGCCCCTTACCCCTCTGTTGGGAAGCTGGGGTGGGGGTCCCTCACCCGGACACCTGGGTCCCTCACCCGGACACCTGGGCCCCTCACCCGGACACCTGGGTCCCTTACCCGGACGCCTGGGCCCCTCACCCGGACGCCTGGGCCCCTTACCCGGACACCTGGGCCCCTCACCCGGCCACCTGGGCCCCTCACCCGGCCGCCTGGGTCCCTCACCTGGACACCTGGGCCCCTCACCCGGACGCCTGGGCCCCTCACCCGGCCACCTGGGCCCCTCACCCGGCCGCCTGGGTCCCTCACCCGGACACCTGGGCCCCTCACCCGGCCACCTGGGCCCCTCACCCGGACGCCTGGGCCCCTCACCTGGACACCTGGGCCCCTCACCCGGACACCTGGGCCCCTCACCCGGCCGCCTGGGTCCCTTACCCGGACACCTGGGCCCCTCACCCGGCCGCCTGGGTCCCTCACCCGGACACCTGGGCCCCTCACCTGGATGCCTGAGCCCCTCACCCGGACACCTGGGCCCCTCACCCGGACGCCTGGGCCCCTCACCCGGACACCTGGGCCCCTTACCCCTCTGTTGGGAAGCTGGGGTGGGGGTCCCTCACCCGGACACCTGGGCCCCTTACCGCTCTGTTGGGAAGCTGGGGTGGGGGTCCCTCACCCGGACACCTGGGCCCCTTACCGCTCTGTTGGGAAGCTGGGGTGGGGGTCCCTCACCCGGACACCTGGGCCCCTTACCGCTCTGTGGGGAAGCTGGGGTGGGGGTCCCTCACCCGGACACCTGGGCCCCTTACCCCTCTGTTGGGAAGCTGGGGTGGGGGTCCCTCACCCGGACACCTGGGCCCCTTACCCGGCCGCCTGGGCCCCTCACCCGGACACCTGGGCCCCTCACCCGGACGCCTGGGTCCCTTACCCGGACACCTGGGCCCCTCACCCGGCCGCCTGGGCCCCTCACCCGGACGCCTGGGCCCCGCAGGACGACGCGGCCCTGCTGGCCTCCTCGGCGGCGCTGGCGGCCCGGGGGCTGCGGGCGCTGGCGGCGCTGGCCGAGGCGCTGGGGACGCCGGCGGCGCTGGCGGCCGCCCGGGCGGAGGCGGCGGCGGCCCGGGCGGAGGCCGAGGCCGGGCTGGCGGCGCTCGAAGCCCGGCTGGCGGCGCTGCTGGCGAAGCCGGGGACGCCGGGACCCGCCGCCGGCCTGGACGAGGCCCTGGCGGCCGCCGCCGCCGCCGCCGCCCGCCAGCTCGAGGGGCAGCTGAGGCTCTGCCGCCGCCGCCGCCGCCTCTTCCGGCTCCTCCGCAACCTGGCCCTGGCGCTGCTGCTGCTCGCCGCCCCCCTGCGTGAGTGTCCCGGCCCCTACCGACCGCTACGGGCCACTGCGGACCAGTACGGGCCAGTATGAGCTGCTAGAGACCTTCCCTTTGGCCAACCAGTATGGACCAGTATAGTCCAGTATGGACCACTATGGGCCAGTACGGGCCAGTATGAGCTGCTAGAGACCTTCCCTTTCGCCAACCAGCGTGGACCAGTATGGACTAGTATAGGCCAGTATGGGCCGCTATGGGCCAGTACGGGCCAGTATGAGCTGCTAGAAACCTTCCCTTTCGCCAACCAGTATGGACCAGTATGGACTAGTATAGGCCAGTACGGGCCGCTATGGGCCAGTACGGGCCAGTATGAGCTGCTAGAGACCTTCCCTTTCGCCAACCAGTGTGGGCCAGTATAGACCAGTATGGGCCAGTATGGGCCAGTATGAGCTACTAGAAACCTTCCCTTTGGCCAACCAGTATGGACCAGTATAGACCAGTATGGACCACTATGGGCCAGTACGGGCCAGTATGAGCTGCTAGAGACCTTCCCTTTCGCCAACCAGCGTGGACCAGTATGGACTAGTATAGGCCAGTATGGGCCAGTATGAGCTACTAGAAACCTTTCCTTTTGCCAACCAGTATAGACCAGTATGGACTAGTATAGGCCAGTATGGGCCAGTACGGGCCAGTATGAGCTGCTAGAGACCTTCCCTTTCGTCAACCAGTATGGACCAGTATGGATCATTGTGGACCACTATGGGCCAGTACGAGCTGCTAGAGACCTTCCCTTTTGCCAACCAGTATAGACCAGTATAGACCACTGTGAGCCAATATAAGGTGCTAGAGACCTTCCCTTTCACCAACCAGTACAGACCAGCGTGGGTCAGTATGGGCCACTATAGACCAGTATAGGCCTATAGAGACCAGTATAAGCTACTAGAGATGTTCCCTTTCACCAACAAATGCAGACCAGTATAGACCAGTATGGACCAGTATGGGCCAGCATAGACTGCTGTAGTTTGGCATAAGCTACTAAAGACCTTTTGCATCACCAGCTAGTACAGACCGATATAGGCCAGTATGGACCAGTATAGACCAGTATAAATTGCTAGAGACCTTGCTTTCACCAGCTAGTACAGGCCAATAGAGACCACTATGGACCAGTATGCACTAGTATAGACCAGTATAGACTGGTGTGGCCCAGTATGGACCAGTAAAGAGCAGTAGAGACCAATATGGACCAGTAGGGATCAAGAGCTGGGAGGCACTGGGGACACCAAGATGGGGGACACCAGGTCTGGGGACATTGGGATGGCGGACACCAGGATGGAGGATACTGGGAGGGACTGGGACTGCTGGGAGGTGTCCCCACTCTGCTGTCCCCAATGTCCCCATGTCCCCAGCGTCCCCCCATGTCCCCAATGTCCCCCATCCCCAACAGTGTCCCCAACGCCCTGTCCCCAATGTCCCTGCCATCCCCAACGTCCCCCTGCTGGCCCTGACCCCTGCCCTCGATGTCCCCAATGTCCCCCATCCCCAGCACCCCCTTGCTGACCCCAACCTCCTACTGTCCCCAACGTGCCCCATCCCCAATGTCCCCAATGCCCCCCAATGCCCCCAATGTCCCCTGTGTCCCCAATGTCCCCAACATCCCCCAATGACCCCAAAGTCCCCAATGTCCCCAACGTCCCTGTCCCCAACTTCCCCAATGTCCCCCACTGCCCCCAACGTCCCCCAATGCCCCCGCTGTCCCCACAGTGGCCCTGGACGTGGTGCGGCACGCGTTGGGCATGACGCAGGAGGGCCACCTCGTCCCCTGCCTGGCCACCGTCACCCTGCTGTGCCAGGTGGCCCTGCACGGCACGAGGACGGCCGCCAGCCACCTGGCCGCCGCCGCGGGCCACCAGCGGCAGCAGGCGCGTCACTACCGCCGCCGGGCCCGGGCCGCCGCCGCCACCGCCGAGGCCACCGCCGAGGCCACCGCCGCCGCCGCCGCCGCCCTGGCCACCCTGGAGGAGGTGGCCAACCAGCTGGGGACCCTGCTGGCCGCCGTCGAGGAGGACCTGGCGGCCGGCGGGGGCTTCGCCGCCAGCGCCGCCGCCCTCGGGGACGTCGTGGCGGCCTTGGGGACCGAGGTCGGGGACGCCGAGGCCACCGGGCGCCTGGTCCAGGCGCTGGCCGCCCTGCAGGAGGGACTCTAGGGATGGTGCCGTCCCCAGGACCCTCTTGGAGACGCCTACATGGCCCTGGGGATGGCCCCTCTCCGTCCTGGGGACGCTGGGGATGTCTGGGTGTCCCCTGTCCACCCTGGGGACACCCGGACGGCCCTTGTGTTCTGGGGACACCAAGGACACCGGAGATGTCTTCTCTCCATCCTGGGGACACCAAGGACACCAGAGGTGTCCCTGTCCATCCTGAGAACACCGGGGACATCTGGGTGTCCCCTGTCCACCCTGGAGACATCCAGATGGCCCTTGTCATCCTGGGGACACTGGGGCATTTAGATGTCACATCTCCATCCTGGGGACACCGAGGACACCAGAGATGTCCTCTCTCCACCCTGAGGACACCTAGATGGCCCTTGTGTCCTGGGATGTCCCCTGTCCATCCTGGAGACCTTGAGGCCACGGTGGCTGTCCCCTCCATCCCCACACCAGGGACACACTGGGGACACACTGGGGATATGCTGGGGACATGCTGGGGACACACTGGGAACACATTGGGGATGTGCCAGGGACATGCCAAGAACATGTCAAGAACCCACAAGGAACCTGCCAGAATCCCACCAGGATCCCACCAGGATCCCACCAGGAACCCCTCAGGATCCCTCCAGGATCCCACCAGGATCCCACCAGGAACCCCTCAGGATCCCTCCAGGATCCCTCCAGGATCCCACCAGGATCCCACCAGGAACCTGCCAGAATCCCACCAGGATCCCACCAGGATCCCACCAGGAACTCCTCAGGATCCCACCAGGTTCCCACCAGGATCCCACCAGGAACCCCTCAGGATCCCACCAGGAACTCCTCAGGATCCCACCAGGAACCTGCCAGAATCCCACCAGAATCCCACCAGGATCCCACCAGGATCCCACCAGGATCCCACCAGGAACCCCTCAGGATCCCACCAGGATCCCACCAGGATCCCACCAGGTTCCCACCAGGATCCCACCAGGATCCCACCAGGAACCCCTCAGGATCCCACCAGGATCCCACCAGGATCCCACCAGGAACCTGCCAGGATCCCACCAGGATCCCGCCAGGATCCCACCATGTTCCCACCAGGATCCCACCAGGATCCCACCAGGAACCCCTCAGGATCCCACCAGGTTCCCACCAGGTTCCCACCAGGATCCCACCAGGAACCCCTCAGGATCCCTCCAGGATCCCACCAGGAACCTGCCAGAATCCCACCAGAATCCCACCAGGATCCCACCAGGTTCCCACAAGGATCCCACCAGGATCCCACCAGGAACCCCTCAGGATCCCACCAGGATCCCACCAGGATCCCGCCGGCCCCGCAGCCCTTCCCCGTTCCCGGCAGCTGAGCTCATCCTGGCCCGCCCCAGCCAGAGGCCACATCCGGCTCCGGCCGTCCCCGTCATCGTCCCCGCCGTCCCTGTCCTGGCCATGGGGACCCAGCACCCCCCCGAGGTGGGACGCATCTCAGCACTTCGCTCCGGGGCGGGGGCCGGGGGGGACGCGGGGACGGGAGGGGACGGCAGCGGCGTCACCGGGGGGGGGGGGAGGAACGCGGCTGGGGTGGGGGGGACACGGTGGCCGCATCCTCCTGCTTGGGGACAGGGGTGGCACCGGAATGGGGGGTGACAAGGGATGTCAGGGATCTCAAGGTGGCACAAGGACCCTGGGGGGGGGACAAGGGACATCGGGGACCCAGGGTGGCCCAGGGAAACTGGTGGGGGGGACAAGGAGCATCGCCCAGGGGGGCAGAGGGACCTTGGGGAGGAGACAGTGGACATCGGGGACCCCAAGGTGGCACAAGGACCTGGGGAGGGGACAAGTGACATCACCCAGGGGGGCAGAGGGACCTTGGGGAGGGGACAAGGGACATTGGGGACCCCAAGGTGGCACAAGGACCCGGGGAGGGGACAAGGGACATCACCCAGGGTGACATAAGGACCCTGAGGGAGGGGACAGTGGCCATCGGGTCCCCGGCCCAACCGTGTCCCCGTCCCCAGGTGTCTCCAGCGGGGCTGGAGCCGGGGCCGTGGCTGCTGGAGCCGCTGGTGGCCGCGGTGGCCGCGCTGGGAGAGCTGGCAGCCACCCCGGGGGACGTCCCCTTGGCGGGGCCACCGGGCTCGCTGCGGGCCGCCTTGGTGGCCCTCAGCGCCGACGCCCGCCGGGCCCTGGACCACGGCCACGGTGAGGCCACCCGCCTCCGCTGCGCCCTGGCCACCGCTGGGGCCACCAACGCTGATGGACAGGCCACCACTGGAGATGGCCAGGCCACCTCCAGGGCCACCCTGGCCACCACCCAGGATGCTGTAGCTGCCGTGGTCACCACTGGAGCCACCTGGACCACCGCCGGGACCACCCAGGCCATCGCCAGGAATGCCTTGGCCACCTCTGGGACTGCTGGGGTCATCACCAGGGCCACCGAGGCCACCACTGGGGCCACCGAGGCCACTTCTGGGACCACCAGAGGCACGACCGGGGATGCCACGGCCACCGGGGCCACCACCGGGGCCACCACAGAAGATACCAAGGCCATTATTGGAGCCACCCAGGCCACCTCTGGGACCACCAGGGCCACCACCGGCGATGCCCCGGCCAGTGCCACCTGGCCAATGGCGGCGGCCATCGCCCGGGAGTGGCGTGAAGCGGTGGCGGCCGTGGAGGCCACCTGGGAGACGATGGCCGTGGCCGCCCAGCGCTTGGGGGACGAGTGTGGGGCGGTGGTGGCCACGGGAGCCACCAACAAGGCCACCCGCGAGGCGGCCCAGGCGCTGGAAGTCGCCGTGGCCCGGGAGACGGCGGCCCGCCAAGAGCTGCTGGTGGCCACCCAAGCCCTGCCGTTGGCCAAGGAGCTGGCGGAGGTGGCCGAGGCGGTGGCTGCCCACAGCGACCGGGTGGCTGCGGCCAGCGCGGGGCTGCGGGAGGCCACCAAGGCCACCGGCCGGGCGGCGGAGGCGATGACGGCGGCCGTGGTGGCCGAGGCCCGGGGCCACGGGGCCGCGGTGGCCTGGGGACCCTTGGGACGCCTGGCGGGCGCCTGCCGTGGGGCCACCCACTTCTACTGTCACCTGCGTTGCCGGCTTGAGGACATCGAGGCCGCCCTGGCCGCCAATGGCACCGGGGTGGCCCTGGCACCTGATGGTGACCCCCCGGGACAACCTGGTGGCCCCGAAGGAGGTCCTGATGGCCCTGAGGCCACCACGGTGGCCCAGGGGGTTCCAGGTGGCCCCGAGGTGGGGCCTGGTGTCCCTAAGGCCACCGTGGTGGCCCAAGGGGCTCTAGATGTCTCCCAGGTGGATCCAGGTGTCCCCAAAGCCGCTGAGATGACTCAAGGGGCTCCAGGTGTCCCTCCAGAGGGTCCTGGTGTCCCCAAGGGGACCCATGGTGTCCCCGAGGTGGGGCTTGGCGTCCCCAAAGCCGCCGAGGTGGCCCAGAAGGCTCCAGGTGTCCCCGAGGAGTCTGCCGGGCTGCCCGGACTCGGGGACGTCCCCGAGGCGGTGGCAGCGGCGGCGGCGCTGTGGGGGGCCAGCGGGCGCCTGGCGCGGGGCCACCTGCTGGGGGCGCTGCGGGTGGCCCGGGGGGGGCTGGTGGCCACCACGGGGGCAACCGGGGCCACCGCCGCCACCACTGTGGCCCAGCGGTGCCAGGTGGCCACCGCTGCCCTGCCGGGGCTGCTGCCCCCTCGTTAGCCGGCCCTCGTTAGCCCTTCATTAGCCTTCAGTAGGCCTCCTTAGCCCTCATTAACCCTTCGTTAGCCTTCAGTAGCCTTCGTCAGCCCTCGTTAGCCTTCAGTAGGCCTCATTAGCCCTTCATTAGCCTTCATTAGCCCTTTTTAGCTCTTCGTTAGCCGTCGTTAGGGCCTTGCAAGAACACGACATGGTCGCAGCCCTGGCTCCACCTCTTCTTGGCCCCGTCGCGTCCCCGGGTCCCCGACTCGTGTCCCCGCGTGTCCCCTCTGGGGGGGATCAGGGACCCCCAACCCTAGGGGGAGGTGCCAGCACCCCGTGTCCCCCCCATGTCCCCCCAGAAGGGGGATCGGGGACCCCAGCTGCACCAGGAAGGTGCCAGCACCCCATGTCCCCCCCGTGTCCCCCCAGAAGGGGGATCGGGGACCCCCAGCCGCACCAGGAAGGTGCCAGCGCCCCGTGTCCCCCCCATGTCCCCCCAGAAGGGGGATCGGGGACCCCCGCCGCACCAGGAAGGTGCCAGCGCCCCGTGTCCCCCCCATGTCCCCCCAGAAGGGGGATCGGGGACCCCCGCCGCACCAGGAAGGTGCCAGCACCCCGTGTCCCCCCCATGTCCCCTGTGTCCCCTCCGTGTCCCCCCAGAAGGGGGATCGGGGACCCCCAGGTGCACCAGGAAGGTGCCAGCACCCCGTGTCCCCCCCCATGTCCCCCGTGTCCCCCCCATGTCCCCTGTGTCCCCCCCATGTCCCCCCAGAAGGGGGATCGGGGACCCCCAGGTGCACCAGGAAGGTGCCAGCACCCCGTGTCCCCTCCGTGTCCCCCCAGAAGGGGGATCGGGGACCCCCAGCCGCACCAGGAAGGTGCCAGCGCCCCGTGTCCCCCCCATGTCCCCTGTGTCCCCCCCATGTCCCCCCAGAAGGGGGAATCGGGGACCCCCAGCCGCACCAGGAAGGTGCCAGCACCCCGTGTCCCCCCCATGTCCCCCCAGAAGGGGGATCGGGGACCCCCAGGTGCACCAGGAAGGTGCCAGCACCCCGTGTCCCCCCCGTGTCCCCCCAGAAGGGGGATCGGGGACCCCCAGCTGCACCAGGAAGGTGCCAGCACCCCGTGTCCCCCCTCCATGTCCCCCGTGTCCCCCCCAATGTCCCCCCAGAAGGGGGATCGGGACCCCCAGCCGCACCAGGAAGGTGCCAGCACCCTGTGTCCCCCCCATGTCCCCCCAGAAGGGGGATCGGGGACCCCCCGCCACACCAGGAAGGTGCCAGCACCCCGTGTCCCCCCCGTGTCCCCCCAGAAGGGGGATCGGGGACCCCCAGCCGCACCAGGAAGGTGCCAGCACCCCGTGTCCCCCCCATGTCCCCCCAGAAGGAGGATCGGGGACCCCCAGCCGCACCAGGAAGGTGCCAGCGCCCCGTGTCCCCCCCCCATGTCCCCCATGTCCCCCCAGAAGGGGGATCGGGGACCCCAGCCGCACCAGGAAGGTGCCAGCACCCCGTGTCCCCCCCATGTCCTCCCAGAAGGGGGATCGGGGACCCCCAGCCGCACCAGGAAGGTGCCAGCGCCCCGTGTCCCCCTCCGCGCCCCCCCCGGCGGCGGCAGCGACAGCAGCGGCGGGTGCGAAAGGAGGTTTATTACCGGGGGCGGCGGCGGCGGGGGCGGCGGCGGGGGGGGGAGCGGGCTGGGGGGGCCGCCGCCGGCTCGGGGCCGGGGAGGCGGAAGGGCTCGAGGTCGAGGCGCTGGCGCAGCAGCCCCGTCAGCAGCAGCTCGGCCGAGGCCAGGGGCAGGCGGGCGCCCAGCGCCGGCCCCCAGCGCCCCGCGTCCGCCGCGCACGAGATCACCAGGCGCCGCGGCTGCGGGGGCGACAAAAAAAGAAAAAAAAACCTCTGAGACCCCCCCCCCACTCGGGTGCCCCCAACCCCGAGATCCCCCCCCACCCCCAAAAACCCTTGGAGACCCTCCCCGGTCTCTCCAACCCCCCGAGACCCCCCCGGTCCCCTCTGAGACCCCCCCCGGGTCCCCCCAACCCCGAGATACCCCCCTCCCCAAAAAACCCTTGGAGACCCTCCCCAGTCTCTCCAACCCCCTGAGACCCCCCCCAAAACCTCTGAGACCCCCCCCACCGGGTCCCCCCAACCCCGAGATACCCCCCTCCCCAAAAAACCCTTGGAGACCCCCCCACTCAGGTCCCCCCAACCCCGAGATCCCCCCCCTCCCCAAAAACCTTGGAGACCCCCCCACTTGGGTGCCCCCAACCCCGAGATCCCCCCCCCCAAAACCTTGGAGACCCTTCCCGGTCTCTCCAACCCCCCGAGACCCCCCTGGTCCCCTTTGAGACCCCCCCCAAAACCTTCGAGACCACCCCTCGGGTCCCCCCAACCCCGAGATCCCCCCCCTCCCCAAAAAACCCTTGGAGACCCTCCCTGGTCTCTCCAACCCCCCGAGACCCCCCCGGTCCCCTTTGAGACCCCCCCCCAAAACCTCTGAGACCCCCCCCCACCGGGTCCCCCCAACCCCTAGATCCCCCCCCCAAAAACCTTGGAGACCCTCCCTGGTCTCTCCAACCCCCCGAGACCCCCCCGGTCCCCTTTGAGACCCCCCCCCAAAACCTCCGAGACCCCCCCCCCGGGTTCCCCTGACCCTGAGATCCCCCCCCAAAAAACCTTGGAGACCCTCCCCACAACCCCCCGAGACCCCTCTGGGACCCTCTGAGACCCCCCCCCAAATCCCCCCAACCCCTGATATCCCCCCCCCCAAAAACCTCGGAGCCCCCCCCAGACCTCTGAGACCCCCCCTGGTCCCCTCGACCCATGGGATCCCCTCAGGACCCCACCACGGTCCCCCCAATCCCGGAGACCCCCCCGGTCCCCCCAGAGCTCTGAGACCCCCCTGGTCCCCCCAGACCCCCTCAGGGTCCCCCAACCCCTGAAACCCCCTCCCAAAACCTCCAAGACCCCCCTGGCTCCCCCCAACCCCTGAGACCCCCCCCTCAGGACCCCAACCTCCCCCCAAGACCCCCCCCCCAGGTCCCCTCGATCCTCAAGACCCCCCCGTGACCCTCTGAGACCTCCCTGGTCCCCCCCAGACTCCCCTGACCCATAGGGCCCCCCCCAAGACCCCCCCAACCTCTGGGACCCCCGTCCCTCCCTGTCCCCCCCCTGTTGTCCCCGTGTCCCCCTATGTCAGGTGCTCTGGAGTCCCCACCATGTCCCCGTGTCCCCGTGTCCCCCCCACACCCCACCCATGTCCCCACGGCCCTCTATGTCCCCCCGTGTCCCCATATCCCCTCTCCCACCTGTGTCCCCATGTCCATGTCCCCTCGTGTCCCCCCATGTCCTCTTGTGTCCCCGCTCACCATGAAGGTGCCACCACCGCGGGTGATGACACCCCATGTCCTACGTCCCCCCCCCCATGTCCCCACACCCCCCCCCCCGTGTCCCCGCTCACCCCGTAGACGTGCGGCATGGCCGGCAGGAAGGTGCCACCGCTGCAGGCGATGATGTCGCGCATGAGCTCGGGCTCGGGGCGGACGCTGGGGGTGACGTGCACCTCGTAGCCCTGGGGACGCGGCGGGGACACCGGCGGACGGCTGCCAGGTCAGCCCGAACCCCCCCCGGACGGGCCGAGGCCGCGCGGGGGGACGGGGACGCCGCGGGGACACGTCGGACGTGGGGTGAGGGACACCTCGGGGATGGAGAAGGCCTTGGGGGCACCATGGGGACTCCGTGGAGAGGCACTGGGGATGGGTGACACCTTGGGGACGCCTCACGGACACCTCGGGGATGGAGAACGCCTTAGGGACACCATGGGGACTCCGTGGAGAGGCACTGGGGATGGGTGACACCTGGGGGACGCCTCACGGACACCTCGGGGATGGAGAAGGCCTTGGGGGCACCATGGGGACTCCATGGAGAGGCACTGGGGATGGGTGACACCTCGGGGACACCCCACGGACACCTCGGGGATGGAGAAGGCCTTGGGGGCACCATGGGGACTCCGTGGAGAGGCACTGGGGATGGGTGACACCTCGGGGACACCCCACGGACACCTCGGGGATAGAGAATGCCTTGGGGGCACCATGGGGACTCCGTGGAGAGGCACTGGGGATGGGTGACACCTCGGGGATAGAGAACACCTTGGGGGCACCATGGGGACTCCATGGAGAGGCACTGGGGATGGGTGACACCTTGGGGACACCCCACGGACACCTCAGGGATGGAGAACGCCTTAGGGACACCATGGGGACTCCGTGGAGAGGCACTGGGGATGGGTGACACCTTGGGGACACCCCACGGACACCTCGGGGATGGAGAACGCCTTGGGGGCACCATGGGGACTCCGTGGAGAGGCACTGGGGATGGGTGACACCTCGGGGATAGAGAACGCCTTGGGGGCACCATGGGGACTCCGTGGAGAGGCACTGGGGATGGGTGACCTCGGGGACACCGTGGGGATGGAGAACCTCTTGGGGCCCTACGGGGATGGAGAACATCTTGGGGACACCTCAGGTCACCATGGGGGACACTGCGGGGACGCCCTGGAGACACACGGGTGACAGACAGCACCTCGGGGACACCGTGGGGATAGAGAACATCTCAGGGACGCCACGGGGATGGAGAACATCTTGAGGATGCCATGGGGATGGAGAACGTCTCGGGGACACCAAGGGGATGGAGAACGTCTCGGGGACACCAAGGGGACGGGTGGCAGATGTTGGGGACAGTCGGGGACGCACCTCGAGGAGGCCGCGGCGGCGGGCGCGCCGCAGGGCGGCGGCGAGGCTGAAGCCGAGGCCGCGCTCCTGCTCGGCGTCCCGCACCAGGAAGGCGCCGGGTGCCAGCACGCACCCGCTGCGGGCGCTCTGTGGGGACGCCACCGTCACCGGGGCCATCTCCGACCCGGGGACACTGGGGACCTCCCCCATCCCACCCTAGGACACCCCGACCCAGGTTCCCCCCCTTCGTTTAGCAGCAGAGCCCTGGTGTCCCCGAGGTCGTCCTGTCCCCCAAGGACCACCCTGTCCCGCAGGAGACCCCCCTCTATCCCCAAGGTCCCTCAGTGTCCCCAAAGACCCCCGCCCCAAGGTCCCCTGATGTCCCCAAGTCTCCACCCCTCATCCCCAAGCTCTACCTGTCTCCAAGGTCCACCCTGACCCCCAAGAGACCCCCCCCAAGGTCCTCAGATGTCCCTAAGGATCCCCATGTGCCCAACATCTACCTGTCCCCAAGGTCCCCTCGTCCCCCACGAGACCCCCAATGTCCCCTGATGTCCCCAAGCATCTCCAAGTGCCCAAGATCTACTTGAGCCCAAGGTCCCCTCGTCCCCCATGAGAGCTCCAACGTCGAGGTCCCCAGGTGTCCCCGAGGATCCCCATGTGCCCAGGATCTACCTGTCCCCAAGGTCCCCTTGTCCCCCAGGAGACCCCCAATGTCCCCAAGGATCTCCAAGTGCCCAAGATCTACTTGTCCCCAAGATCCCCTCATCCCCCAGGAGACCCCCAACGTCCCCAACGATCTCCACGTCCCCGAGGTCCTCCTCCGTCCCCCGGGAGACCCCCCCCAACGTCCCCAAAGCCCCCGAGGTCCCCCCCCCAACACCGGCCGGCCGTCACCTTGAGCAGCCACTCGGGGGTGACGATGGGGACGCCGCGGGCCAGGGCGCAGAGGAACTTGACGGTGCGCCGGACCCGGTCGGTCACCAGGTGGGTGCAGTCGAAGACGGAGGCGGCCACCGAGCCGCCGAGGAGCCCCAGGGCGGCCACCGTCCCCGCCGCGGCCACCACCCCCGTGAACAGCACCTGCCCCGGCCCAGACACGCCAAGCACACGCTAAGAACACGCCAACGACGCGCCCAGCCCCCTTGTCTCGCTCTCCCCCTCCCGGCATGGCCGACCCCCCTGTCCCACGATGCCGTGGGGTCCTACCTTGGGGGGGGTGGAGCCGGGGTCCCCCCGGGGGCAGCGCTGGGGGCGGGGCCTCGTCGCTGCGACCTCAGGCTCCGCTGGCTCCTGGGCGGGGCAAGGAGGGGGGTGGAGTCACCCATAAGCTCCACCCCCCACCTCTGACCCCACCCCCACCACTAAACCCCACCCATGCATAGGCTCCACCTGCTCCACTCCTGGCCCCGCCCACCATGCTCAGGCCCCACCCCCTCCACATCTAGCCCCGCCCCACCAGCCCCCACCATCGAGGCAAAGCCCCGCCCACTCCACACACAGCCCCGCCCCCTCTCAGGCCCCACCCACCTGCCTGCTGCTCCCCGGGGGGGAGGCGGCGGCCTGGCGGGGGCGGGGCTGAGGGCGGGCCTTGGCAGGGCGGGGCTCCGAGGGGCGGGGCTCGGCCTGGCCCCGCCCCCGCTTGGCCGGGGGCTCCTGGGGCTGCGGGGGGCGGCGGCAGCTGCGGCGTGGGGGGGCGGGGCTGGGTGCTGGAGGCTCCGCCCCCTCCGTGGTCCCGCCCCCTCGGCTCCGGGCCAGGCGTTGGCTGCGGCGGAGCCCCGCCCCCACCTGCGGGGAGGGGAAGGGTCAGCGGCCGGACGCCTGGGCCCCCTGAGCGGTTGCGGGGTGAGCGGCGCCCGGACGCCTGGGCCCCCTCGGGGGAGAGGTGCTCACCTCGGGTGGGGGCGCAGCGGGAGGGGCCCAGGCGTCCGGGGGCGGGGCCGGCTCCGGCGGCTCCTCGGCGGCTCCTGCGGGGTCGGGGGTGTCACGGGCAGGACCCAGGCGTCCGGGACCCCGCCCGGGGGACCCAGGCGTCCGAAGGGCCCAGGCGTCCGGGCGTCCTACCTGCGGTGCCGGGCGCCGGCGGCAGGAAGTTCTGCGTCGCCTCCAGGAAGAGCTCGGGCTCATCTGCGGGGCGAAGGGGAGAGCTTCGAGCGGGGCCCAGGCGTCCGGGGAAGGGGCCCAGGCGTCCGGGTGAAGGGGGACCCAGGGAGGTCAAGGAAGGGGCCCAGGCGTCCGGGTGAAGGGGGACCCAGGGAGGTCAAGGAAGGGGCCCAGGCGTCCGGGTGAAGGGGGACCCAGGGAGGTCGGGGAAGGGGCCCAGGAGTCCGGGTGAAGGGGGACCCAGGGAGGTCAAGGAAGGGGCCCAGGCGTCCGGGTGAAGGGGGACCCAGGGAGGTCGGGGAAGGGGCCCAGGCGTCCGGGTGAAGGGGGACCCAGGGAGGTCGGGGAAGGGGCCCAGGCGTCCGGGTGAAGGGGGACCCAGGGAGGTCAAGGAAGGGGCCCAGGCGTCCGGGTGAAGGGGGACCCAGGGAGGTCGGGGAAGGGGCCCAGGCGTCCGGGTGAAGGGGGACCCAGGGAGGTCGGGGAAGGGGCCCAGGCGTCCGGGTGAAGGGGGACCCAGGGAGGTCGGGGAAGGGGCCCAGGCGTCCGGGTGAAGGGGGACCCAGGGAGGTCGGGGAAGGGGCCCAGGCGTCCGGGTGAAGGGGGACCCAGGGAGGTCGGGGAAGGGGCCCAGGCGTCCGGGTGAAGGGGGACCCAGGGAGGTCGGGGAAGGGGCCCAGGCGTCCGGGTGAAGGGGGACCCAGGGAGGTCGGGGAAGGGGCCCAGGCGTCCGGGTGAAGGGGGACCCAGGGAGGTCGGGGAAGGGGCCCAGGCGTCCTGAGGTGGGGAACAGGGACCCAGGCGCCCGGCACCATCGCCCCCCCACCCCAAACTCACCCTCAGCGTCGCCGGCGCTCTCCTCCCCGGCGCCCGGACTCCTGGGCCCCGCGGCTGGCTCGGCCCCTCGGCCGGCCGGGCTGGGGGCGAAGAGCTGCGTTTCGGGCAGCACATCTGGCTCCGGGCCGGGGGCGAAGGGCTGCGTTTCGGGCAGCACATCTGGCTCCGGGGCGGGCACAGCTGGCACGGGGGGGCGGCGTGTCGGGGCCAGCTGTGCCCGCCGGGGGGGGCGCCGGTCCGGGGTGGGGGCCACCAGCTCCACATCTGTATCGCTGCCCACATCTGGCTCCGGGGCGGCGCCGCGGACTCGGCCCCCAACATCTGGCAGCTCCTCCACATCTGTATCGCTGCCTGACGCCACATCTGGCTCCGGGGCGGCGGCGGCCTGGCCCCCCACATCTGGCACCTCCACCACATCTGTATTGCTCGGCGAGGGCGTGCGGCGCACATCTGGCGGGGCAACATCTGGAAGGCGGGAGCCGGGTGGGGACAGCCGGGCGGCAACATCTGGACGGGCCGCCGGCTCCTCCGTGTCCGTGTCGCTGTCCAGGCTGAGGGCGGGGAGCGGCGCCGAAACATCTGTATCCGCCACCGCCTCCACATCTGTATCGCTGCGGGGGCTACGGAGCCCGTTTGGGGCGGCCGAAACATCTGTATCCGCCGTTACCTCCACATCTGTATCGCTGCCGGGGCTGGCGCGACCATTCGGGGCGGCCGGAACATCTGTATCCGCAGCCACCTCCACATCTGTATCGCTGCCGGGGCTACGGAGCCCGTTTGGGGCGGCCGAAACATCTGTATCAGCCACCGCCTCCACATCTGTATCGCTGCCGGGGCTGGCGCGACCGTTCGGGGCGGCCGAAACATCTGGGCACCGAGCCGGCGGCGACTCGGCCCCCTCCACATCTGTATCGCTGCCGCTCACCGCCCCGGGCTCGGCCAGATGTGCCAGGGCGCCCGCCGCCACCGCGGGCCGCACATCTGGCGGCTCCTCCACATCCGTGTCGCTGTCGAGGCGCAGGGCCGGCGCCCGCTGTCCAGCTGCTGCCACGTTTGGCTCCTCCGGGTCGCTGCGGGCGCCACAGCTGGATCCAGCGCGGCCCCCACAGCTGGATCCCCCCTCCCCGCCACCGCACGCGCCCCACCGCAGCGGGCCCAGGCGTCCGGGCGGCTCCTCCTACCTCTCCGGGATGGCGGCGGGTGACGTTTCTCCTCCGTCGGGGACCCGGCTGGCACCTGGGGTGTGGGGAAGAGTTAGGGTAGGACCTACAGGAACTGACCCCCCCCCCAAAACGCGGCGTTGTCGTAGGCCCTACGATAACGCGGCGCCGCACTCACGGCGGGGCGGGCGCCTCCGGCGGGGCCCCTCGTCGCCCTCCGAATCGCTGGCCAGGGCGGTGGGGGGCGGCGGCGGCGGCCCCCGGCGCCGCTTCGGGCCGGCTCCTGCGGGGGCGGGGGGGGCCCAGGCGTCCGGGTGACGCCGGCGATCCTCCATTGTCTGTCTCCTTCCCCCCCCCCCACCAAATCCCCCCCACCCTGGAGGGGCCCAGGCGTCCGGGGCCCTCGACCAACCCCGTGGGACCTGGGTGGCCGGGGACCTTCCCCCCACCCCCCAACAAGGGGCCCAGGTGTCCGGGGAGCCCCCCACTCTCACCCGGAGGGGCCCAGGTGTCCGGGGACCTTGACCCCATCCCCAAAAGAGGCCCAGGCATCCAGGGACCCCCCACCCCGAGGGGCCCAGGTGTCCGGGGACCCCCCCCACCCCCAACAAGGGGCCCAGGTGTCCGGGGAGCCCCCACCCATGAGGGGCCCAGGCGTCCGGGGACCTTCCCCCACCCCCAAAAGGGGCCCAGGCATCCGGGGACCCCCCCCCATGAGGGGCCCAGGCGTCCGGGGACCTTCCCCCACCCCCAAAAGGGGCCCAGGCGTCCGGGGACCCCCCCCATGAGGGGCCCAGGCGTCCGGGGACCTTCCCCCACTCCCAAAAGGGGCCCAGGCGTCCGGGGACCCCCCCCATGAGGGGCCCAGGCGTCCGGGGACCTTCCCCCACCCCCAAAAGGGGCCCAGGCGTCCGGGGACCCCCCCCATGAGGGGCCCAGGTGTCCGGGGACCTTCCCCCACTCCCAAAAGGGGCCCAGGCGTCCGGGGACCCCCCCCATGAGGGGCCCAGGTGTCCGGGGACCTTCCCCCACTCCCAAAAGGGGCCCAGGTGTCCGGGTCCCCCCTACCCCGAGGGGCCCAGGCGTCCGGGAACCCCCCCCCTCACCACAAGGGGTCCAGGTGTCCGGGACCCCTCCACCCCCAAAAGGGACCCAGGCGTCCGGGGACCTTCCCCCCACCCCCCCCAACAAGGGGCCCAGGCGTCCGGCCGTACCTGAGCGGGGGCAGCCGAGGCCCCGCAGGCGCCGCTCCATGGCCTGGAGGGGGGGGGGAAGGGGGGGGGACCTGGGCTGAGACAGGCAACGACCCCCCCCCCAAAAACCTCCTGCCCCCCCCGACCCCCCCCTCCAGCCCCGCCGCGGCCCCTTTAAGCGCCCCCCGCCCGGCTCCGCGCCGCGCTCACCCCTCTCGCGCGCCCCGCCGCGCCCCGCCCCCCTCCGCCGCTCCCATTGGCCCGCGCAGCCGCCCGCCCCGCCCGGCGCCCTCTCTGAGTGGCCGCCGCTCACGTCCATCACGCGCGGCTCCGGCGGGGCGGGGCCTCGGCGAGCGTAGAGAGCGGCCAGAGCGGGCTGGTCCTCCGGGCTATGGCGGAGCGGCTGTTGCTCGGCGGTACCATAGAGTGCGGCGGGCAGAGCGGCCGGCGGAGGCCGCTCTCTATTGTCACCAACTGCCTAGAGAGCCCTCCCGCCGGCACGAAGAGCCTGCCGCGCCGGGGGCGCACCATCGAGAGTCGCCTAGAGCGTCCCACCCTCACCACAGAGCGGCCGCGCGGCGCGGGGCAGAGCGGCGCGCCCGGCGGGTCCTCCGAAGCATGGCGCCGGGCCCTAATTCGGACCGTTGATTAATTAGGGCCGTTAATTAATTAGGGCTTAGGCTAATGAGCCCCGGCGGGACGCAAACGGGGAGGACGGGGGGGGGGAGCCGAGGTGAGGTCGCCCGCGCCGTGGACACGCCAAGCACACGCAAGGGCCTCTGGGACACGCGCGCGTCCCGGTCGCCTGGGCCCCTCTCGGGGGTGGGGGGGCGGGGCCTGAGGGGCCCAGGCGTCCGGCGCCGCCTTTGTTCGGCCCCGCCCCAACCCCCTCCCGGACTACATCTCCCAGCAGCCCCCGCGCGGCCGCTCCCTTCCCGCCCGCAGCGCCCTCCCTCCCCCCTCCCTCCCCCGGGTCTCCAGCCCCCACGTGGCCACGCGGCGGCCCAATGGGAGGCGGCGCCGCCCGCCCACGCGGCGGAGAGAGGGGAGGGGGGGAGTGGGCAGAGCCGCCCCGCGCCGCCCGCCAATGGGAGCCGCCGGCCGACGGGAGCCGACCAATGGGCGCGCGGGGCCGCCCGCCGGGGCTTGGTCTATATGAGGCGCGGCGGGGGCCGCCGCTGCCGCACTGCCGCTGTTGTCGCCGCCGCGTTCGCGCCAGCGCTTCCCGCCTTAAAGGGGCCGCGCCGCCACCCGCTTAAACCGCACCGGGGGGTGGGAGGGCCCGCAGCGCCGCGGGGGGAAGGGGGACACAGCGACACCGCCAACCGAGCCCGACCCGCCGCCGCCATGAGGGAGATCGTCCACATCCAGGCCGGCCAATGCGGCAACCAGATCGGGGCCAAGGTGAGGGCGGGGTGGGGGGGAGCGTAGTTGGGGAGGGGGGGGGTCCACCGCGGCCGCCGCCGCCTCCCCGCCCGCTGCGGCCCCTTTAAGGCGACCCTTCCCCCCCCCTCCCGCCCGCGCGCGCGAGCCCCTCCCCCACCGGCGGCAGACAAAGGCGGGGGGAGGGGCGAGGGGGGGCGAGGCCCCGGATTAAGAGGGGGATTTCGGCCCGAAACCGCGTTTTTCCCGCCCGCAAGGGAAGGGGTGGGGTCGATCGCGGAAAAAAAAATGCCTCTCTCCTCAGGAGAAAAAAAAAAATCCATTAATTAAGACCCGAAATGGAGGTTTTTCGCCTCAAAATGGAGGCCGGCGGCCCCCGAAATGGAGGGTTTTCGCCTCAAAATGGAGGCTGGCGGCCCCCCAAAATGAGGGGCGGTGGTTTCAGTCAGGAAACGGGGGGGGGGGTTTCCGACCCGAAATGGGGGTTTTCGGCTCCTCGAAAAGGGAGTTTTCAGCCTCAAAACGGGCGCCGCCCCCCTCCCCCCCCCAGCACGGGGTTTCCAGCCCCAGAACGGGGGCTTTGTTCCCCGAATGGTTTCCTTAAGTCCTTGAAAAGGAGCTTTCTGCCCCAAAATGGACTTGGCTGTCTCGAAATGGAGGTTTCCCGCACCGAAAAAAAGGAAAAAAGAGCTTTTTTTTTGTTTTTGCGTCTGAGTGGGTTTTTTTCAGCGCTGAAACGGGGGGTTTTTTCAGCCCCCAAAATGGAGGCGTTTCCGCCCCAAAATGGAGGCTCCCGGCCCAAGAATGGGACCTTTGTGCTCCCGAAGGGTGGGTTTTTTGCCCCAAATTATGGCTTTTCAACGCCAAAGTGAAGGTTTTTCACCCCCAAAATACGATCTTTCCGTTCTGAAATGCTGCTTTTTTTTTTCAGCCCCGAAATTGGGGTTTCTGCTGCCAAATGGGGTTTTCAGACCTAAAATTTAGGTTTTTTTTTCTTTCCTGCTCCTAGAAGAGACTTTATTCGCCCCAAAATACATCTTTTTTTAGCCCCAAGGCGGGGACTCTCTGCTCTTAAAGGGGTTTTCATCCTCCAAATGGGGATTTTCAGCCCCAGAATAGGATCTTTTGTGTCCCTACAGGAATTTTTCCGCCCCAAAATAGGAGCTTTCTACCCATAAAAGTTGCTTTCAGCTCCAAAATGTAGAGGTTTGAGCCTAAAATATAATTGGTCTTTCCCCCAATAGTGTTTTTTTACCCATCAAAATGGGGGCTTTCTCCCCCAAAATGGAATTTTCAGCCCCAGAATCCTAAAATAGGATTTTTATACCCCCAAATCATTTTTTAATCTCAAAAAATATGCCTTTTCTGCCTATTTTCAGTACCTCAGCAGGCTTTTTTCACCCCAAAACGGTGGTTTTTTAGCCCTTAAATGGAGGATTTTTTTGAGCCTCCAAAAAGGGTTTCTCCTACCCAGAATGGACCTTTCGGCCCCGAAATTGAGGTCTTTTATTGCAAGAATGGCATTTTTCCACGTCAAAATGCCTTTTTAGTCCCTGAAGGGATTTTTTTTCAGCCCACAAAATGGGCTTTTTTGCTGATGAAGTATTTTAAGCCCCAAAACAGAGAACTTTGGTTCCAAAATGGATTTTTTCCAGCCACAAAACGGAATTTCCGCCCCAAAAAGATTTCTGGGCCAAAAAAAAAACCCAAATTGGACTCCTAGCAGTAGAAGCTGGAGCCCCCCCCCCCCCCAAATGCCTCCTGTGAGCCTCAAACGGGGTTTTTGCAGCTAAAATGCCATTTTCAAACCCTTTTTTCTGCCTTCAGTCCTAAAACTGCGATGTTTTGGCCCGTTTTTGGCCTGAGGGGTGTGGTCACCTCCCCTGGCAAGGTGACCTTGGGGGGATGTGGGGGGTCCCTGGGTGCCCCCCACCCCTGTGCACCCCCCTCCCCCCCCCGCTAAGACCCTCCCTAATTAAAAAAAAAAGAAAAAAAATAGAATTTGGGTGAAAGAACAAAAAAAATCTTAAAAGTTTTAAAATTTTGGAGGTGAAATTTCAGATGGGAATTGGGGGGTGGGGGGAAAACATTCCAATTTGGCTAATTTGGCCCATTTGAAATTTCGGCGGTGCCTGGCCGCTTCCGCTTCCCGCCCAGCCGTTTTCAGAGTGGGGGGAGGGAGGTGACACCCAAGTGCCCCCCCAGGCCCCGCCCCCTTGCAGGCCCCACCCCTTGGGGCAGGTCCCACCCCCTGGAACGGCCCCACCCCCTCAAGGACAGGCCCTGCCCCTTGCAATGACTCCACCCCCTGGGGCTAGGCTCCGCCCCTCCCTGAGGCTGCATGGTGCCAGCACCCAGGTGGTCCCCAAGGTGGGAGGGACCCAGGTCATCCCTGAGGTGGGGCAGGGAGGGGGGGGGCCCAGGCGTCCGGGCGCGCTGACATTGGCCCCGCAGTTCTGGGAGGTGATCAGCGACGAGCACGGCATCGACCCCACCGGCACCTACCACGGCGACAGCGACCTCCAGCTCGACCGCATCAGCGTCTACTACAACGAGGCCACCGGTACTGTCACTGTCCCCGTCATCCTCCCTGACTCCATCCCTGCTGAGCCCTCGCCCACTCGCCTCACTCCCTCCCCCCTCCCCAAACCCATCTGCCCTCTTGAAGGTCTCCACCGGGGTGGTTGGGGAGGGAAGACACGTGGGTGGGGGGTGGCTGGGGGTGACGGTGGCCCCGGGGTGGCCCCGTGTCACCTCCCACTGGTGACACGGTGCTGTCCCCAGGGGGCAAGTACGTGCCACGGGCCATCCTCGTGGACCTGGAGCCGGGCACCATGGACTCGGTGCGCTCGGGACCCTTTGGGCAGATCTTCCGGCCTGACAACTTCGTCTTCGGTGAGTCCCCAAGTGTCCCCAGTGTCCCCTGCCCCCCGGTCCCCTTGCTGGCCCTGCACTGGTGGCCGCATCCCACCTGTGGGGTCGAGTTCCTTGTGTGGCCCTATTGGACATTTTGGGGGATGGCAGGTCCCTGCTGTCCCCTTGGTGGCCCAGGAGGTGGCGGGTTCCCAAGGGGAAGGTGGAGGTCCCTAAGGAAGGGTGATCAGGTCCCCAAGGTGCTGGGGGAGGGGTCCCATGAGTGGGTTGGAGATGCCCAAGGAGGAGGATCAAGGTCTCCAAAGGAGCTGGAGGTCCCCAAGGTGCACTGGGGGTACCTGGGGAGGACGATGAAGGTCTCCAATGGGGAGATAGAGATGCCTAAGGAGAAGATGGCGGTCCGCAAGGGTGGGACGGAGGTCCCTAAGGAGCTCTGAGTCCCCAAGGAGGGTGACAGAGGTCCCTGAGGAGAAGTTTGAGGTCCTCATGGGGAAGATTTAAGATGCCCAAGGAGAAGCTGAAGGTCCCCAAGGACCTCAAAGTCCCCAAGGGTGGGATGGAGGTCCCCATGGAGCTCAGGGTCCCTCAAGGAGGGTGATGGAGGTCCCCAAGGGTGGGATGGAGCTCCCAAAGGAGCTGGAGCTCTCCAAGAGAGAGCTGACAACCCCAGAGGAGACCCAACAACCCTCCCCGGGCGTCCCCACGGCCCGGTCCTAACCCGTGTCCCCAACCCACCACCAGGCCAGAGCGGCGCCGGCAACAACTGGGCCAAGGGCCACTACACGGAGGGGGCGGAGCTGGTGGACTCGGTGCTGGACGTGGTGCGCAAAGAGGCGGAGAGCTGCGACTGCCTGCAGGGCTTCCAGCTGACCCACTCGCTGGGTGGTGGCACCGGCTCGGGCATGGGCACCCTGCTCATCTCCAAGATCCGCGAGGAGTATCCCGACCGCATCATGAACACCTTCAGCGTGGTGCCTTCACCCAAGGTCTCGGACACGGTGGTGGAACCCTACAACGCCACGCTGTCGGTGCACCAGCTGGTGGAGAACACGGACGAGACCTACTGCATCGACAACGAAGCCCTCTATGACATCTGCTTCCGTACCCTCAAGCTGACCACTCCCACCTACGGAGACCTCAACCACCTGGTGTCGGCCACCATGAGCGGCGTCACCACCTGCCTCCGCTTCCCCGGGCAGCTCAACGCCGACCTGCGCAAGCTGGCGGTCAACATGGTGCCCTTCCCTCGTCTCCACTTCTTCATGCCCGGCTTCGCCCCCTTGACGTCACGCGGCAGCCAGCAGTACCGGGCCCTCACCGTCCCCGAGCTCACCCAGCAGGTCTTCGACGCCAAGAACATGATGGCCGCCTGCGACCCTCGACACGGGCGCTACCTCACGGTGGCCGCCGTCTTCCGGGGCCGCATGTCCATGAAGGAGGTGGACGAACAGATGCTCAACGTGCAGAACAAGAACAGCTCCTACTTCGTCGAGTGGATCCCCAACAACGTGAAGACGGCTGTGTGCGACATCCCGCCCCGGGGCTTGAAGATGGCCGTCACCTTCATCGGCAACAGCACGGCCATCCAGGAGCTCTTCAAGCGCATCTCGGAGCAGTTCACGGCCATGTTCCGCCGCAAGGCCTTCCTCCACTGGTACACGGGCGAGGGCATGGACGAGATGGAGTTCACCGAGGCCGAGAGCAACATGAACGACCTGGTCTCCGAGTACCAGCAGTACCAGGACGCCACGGCCGAGGAAGAGGAGGACTTCGGTGAAGAGGCCGAAGAGGAGGCTTGAAAGCCGCCGCAGAGCCCTCCCTTTCCTGTCCGGCGTCGCCGGAGAGCCCTCGTCCTTCCGTTGTCTTCGTCGCCGGAGAGCCCTCGTCCTTCTCCGGCGTCGCCGGAGAGCCCTCGTCCTTGCCCGTTGTCTTCGTCACCGGAGAGCCCTCGTCCTTCCGTTGTCTTCGTCACCGGAGAGCCCTCGTCCTTCTCTAGCGTCACCGGAGAACCCTCTTCCTTGTTCTTCTCTAGCGTCACCGGAGAGCCGTCGTCCATCATCATCATCACCGGAGAACCCTCTTCCTTGTCCTTCTCTAGCGTCACCGGAGAGCCGTCGTCCGTCGTCATCATCACCGGAGAACCCTCTTCTTCGTCCTTTTCCAGTGTCACCGGAGAGCCCTCGTCCTTGTCCGTCATCGTTGTCACTGGAGCGCCGCGTCCTCCTCCAATGTCACCAGAGAGCCCTTGTCCCTCATCATGGAGAGCCTTCGTCCTCCCATCGCTATCGTCACCAGAGAGACCTCGTCCTTGTCCAGCAGCACCGGAAAGCTCTCATCCTTTGTCTTCATCATCGTCACTGGAAAGCCCTCATCCTTGGCCATCGTCATCGTCGTCACCAGAAAGCAATTGTCCTCGTCACCGGAAAAACCCTCGTCCTTCATCCTCTCATCATCATCAGTGGAGAACCCTCATCCTTGGTCTTCATCATCCTCGGTGAGCCCTTGTCCCTTCTCTGCCATCATAGTCACCAGAGAGCCCTTGTCCTTCTCCACCATCATGGTCACTGGAGAGCCCTCGTCTCTTCCCTCATCATCATCACCGCAGCTCCTTCGTCGTCCTCCATCATCATCGTCCTCGGAGAGCCTTCGTCCTCGTCACCGGCGCACCCTCGTCACCCAAGAAGCATCGTAGCTCCTCAGTCGTCACTGTCACCGGAGACTCCTCGTCCTTCACCATTGCGGTCACCGGAGAACCATTGTCACCACGGCTCCTTCGTCCTCCATCATCTTCGTCACCGCAGCTCCTTCGTCGGCGTCACCAGAGATCCTTCGTCCTCGACACCGCAGCGCCCTCGTCCCTGTCCCTGCAGAGCCACTGCCACCCCCTCCGGTGTCACCGGGGATCCCCTGTCCCCACCATGGCGATGGACCCCACCACTAAATTATTGTGGCCCCCCCCTTAACCAAATCAGCCTGGTTTCTCCCTAAAAAAAAAAAAAAAAAAAAAAAAAAGGCAGGGCCGGGGGCTCCCGGGTGGCTTTTGTCCCCCATGTCCCCAGCTGCGGGGGCGCTCCCGTCCTGTCCCCGCCATGTCCCCTCACCTGTGATCCATCCGGTTTTGTTTTGTTTTTTTTTGGTTCATTTTCCTTCTTTTTAAGTTTTTTTTTTTTTCATATTGAAAAGCCGCCCCCGGGCGAGGAATAAACCCGGGATGTAAAGCCACCGTGTGTCCTTGTGTCCCCATGTCCCCTGCTGGGTCCCCGGGGCGAGGGTGGCCCTCCTCCCACATCCCTGTGGTGCCTCCAGTTCTCCTGTCCCCGTGGTGAGGGGAGTGGGTGGCCACGTCATGTCCCTGTGTCCCCTGGTCCTGGTGGCCCCACGTTCCCTCTGAAGATCCCCCTGAAGGTCCCCATAGCGGTGGCCACATCCCCCTCCTCCAGGTTGTCCCCCCACCCTGAGGGACCAAGGTGTCCAGGGACAACCTTCCCCCCCCCCCCCCCCACAGACCAGCCCTTGCAGGTGACAGGGTGACCCTGAGGTGGGGACCCAGCAGGTGACAGGGTGACCCTGAGGTGGGGACCCAGTAGCACATGGGGGGAGGTGGCAGTGGGGACAGTGGCATCTCGGTGGTGGCACCTCAGGGTGACACACAGAGGTGGGTGGCACCCCCAGGTCAGCTGGCCCCCAAATGTCATCTGCTCCGTCACCTTGCGCAGGGATGAGTGGGCGGGGCCAGAGGTGGGCCCAGGCATCCGGCCACCACCCCCTGGCCCCAAAATGGCCAGGATTCACCCCAAAACCTTCCCCCTAACGCCACACGCTCAGAGGGCCCAGGCGTCCGGGTGAGATTTATTGCGCTCGGTTGGGGGGGGTGGAGGGGTGCTGCCCCTCCCTTAAATAACAGTGATAAATAGAAAAAACCCCAAATTAAATAAATCCCCCTTAAATAAATAAAATAGAATAAAATAAATAAGCAGGGGAAGGGGCAGGGCAGCACCCAAAGGTGACGGGTGCCACCCCACGGGTGACAGGAGGGTCCCCGAGGCCCCGGTGACGGGCGCCGCCCCTCAGCGGGCTGCGGCAGGGCTGGCGCCTCCCCGTCCTCAGGGTGCTGTTGGGCACCCACAGCCCTGTGGGTGTCTCCCAAACCGTCCTGTCCCCAGGTGGGGGGGGACCCAAGGGTGGCCCCCAGCATCCCGGTGGGTGTCACGCGTGTCCCAGTGGGGGTCATGGGGGTCCTGGTGGGTGTCACTGGAGTCCTGACAGGTATCATGGGTGTCCCAGCAAGTGTCCCAGGGGTCCGGACAGGTGTCCTGGGTGTCACTGGGGTCCCAGCGGGTGTCCCAGTGGGTGTCAATGGAGTCCTGACTGGTGTCACGGGGGTCCTGACAGATGTCCCAGGAGTCCCGACAGGTGTCACGAGCGTCATGGGGGTCCTAACAGGTATCATGGGTGTGCCAGCAGGTGTCATGGGTGTCCTATGGGGGTCCCAGCAGGTGTCACAGGGGTCCTGGTGGGTGTCACTGGGGTCCTGACGGATGTCCCAGCAGTCCCGTCAGGTGTCACGAGTGTCACAGGGGTCCTGACAGATGTCCCAGCAGTCCCGTCAGGTGTCACGGGTGTCACAGGGCTCCTGGTGGGTGTCACTGGGGTCCTGACGGATGTCCCAGCAGTCCCGTCAGGTGTCACGAGTGTCACAGGGCTCCTGGTGGGTGTCACTGGGGTCCTGACGGAGGTCCCAGCAGTCCCGTCAGGTGTCACGAGTGTCACAGGGCTCCTGGTGGGTGTCACTGGGGTCCTGACGGAGGTCCCAGCAGTCCCGTCAGGTGTCACGAGTGTCACGGGGCTCCTGGTGGGTGTCACTGGGGTCCTGACGGAGGTCCCAGCAGTCCCGTCAGGTGTCACGAGTGTCATGGGGGTCCTGGTGGGTGTCACTGGGGTCCTGACTGGTGTCATGGGGGCCCAGGCGTCCGGGGAGCCCCCCAACACCCCCAGAGAGGGGGCCCAGGCGTCCGGGGAGCCCCCCAACACCCCCAGAGAGGGGGCCCAGGCGTCCGAGGAGCGCCCCCCCCCCCCCCGGGCGCTACTCACGGCGCGGCAGCGGGGAGGCGAAGCCGCCGCCATCCGCCGTCATCGCCGCCGCCGCCGCTGTAAAATGGCGGCCGGCGCCGCCGCGCCCTTCTTATAGCTTCGCCTCCCCCCGCCCCGCCCCCGCCGCCCCGCCGGCGCCTCCCATTGGCCGCGCCGCGCGGAAGGCGGGGGCGGGGCGAGGCGCCGAGCCGGCTACCGATTGGCTGGCGGGGGAGCGGGAGGGAGGGAGGTGAGGTCGGCGGGGCGGGGCGGGGCGGGGCGGAGGGAGCCGGCTCCGCCCACCGCCGGGGCGGGGAGGGGAGGGGCTATGGGGGGGGGGATAAGGGATATAAGGGGTATAGGAGGCAGGGGTGGGGGGAGGGGATACAGGGCATACAAGGGGTGTAGGAGGTATGGGGGGGTATAGAGGGATATAGGGGTTGTGGGGCACGTGGGGGTATAGCATGATATGGGAGGTATAACGGATATAGGGGTTATGGGGGATATAGGGGACATTGGGGGTATGGGTGGTGTAGGGGGTTATGGAGGTATAGGGGGATATGGGTAGTATAGGGGGATATAGAGGAATATGGGGGTAGAGGAGGTATAGCATGTATGGAGGGTATAGGGGGATATAGGGGGTATGGAGGGATATAGGGGGTATAGGGGGATATAGAGGAATATGGGGGTAGAGGAGGTATAGCATGTATGGAGGGTATAGGGGGATATAGGGGGTATGGAGGGATATAAGGGGTATAGGGGGATATAGAGGAATATGGGGGTAGAGGAGGTATAGCATGTATGGAGGGTATAGGGGGATATAGGGGGTATGGAGGGATATAAGGGGTATAGGGGGATATAGAGGAATATGGGGGTAGAGGAGGTATAGCATGTATGGAGGGTATAGGGGGATATAGGGGGTATGGAGGGATATAGGGGGTATAGGGGGATATAGAGGAATATGGGGTAGAGGAGGTATAGCATGTATGGAGGGTATAGGGGGTATGGAGGGATATAAGGGGTATAGGGGGAGATAGAGGAATATGGGGGTAGAGGAGGTATAACATGTATGGAGGGTATAGGGGGTATGGAGGGATATAGGGGGTATAGGGGGATATAGAGGAATATGGGGTAGAGGAGGTATAGCATGTATGGAGGGTATAGGGGGATATAGGGGGTATGGAGGGATATAGAGGGTATAGGGGGATATGGGGGTATAGGGGGATATAGAGGAATATGGGGGTAGAGGAGGTATAGCATGTATGGAGGGTATAGGGGGATATAGGGGGTATAGGGGGATATGGAGGGTATAGGGGCTGTAGTGCTATGGTGGGACATGGTGGCATGGAGGGATATAGGAGTATAGGGGACATAGTGGATATAGGGGGTATAGGCAATATAGGAGGTATCAGGGAATATAGGGGGTATTGGGGGGTATAGGGAGCTTTGGGGGGGTATAGGGTGGTATGGAGGAGAGTATCAGGGTGCCTGGGGCTGCATGGGGTCCATGGGGGGGTATAGGGGTTATAGCAGCATATAGGGGGTTCATGGGGTGCATTGCGGCACGTAGGGGTCTGTAGGGGAGTATGTGGGGTATAGGGGTGTATGGAGTGCACAGTGGTGCATGGGATATAGGGGGTGCATGGAGGGTAGGGGGTGTATAGGTGTGTAGAAGGGCTCCACTGCTATATAGGGCTGCATATAGGAGGTATATGGCCAGATAGGCGTGCATGGGATATATAGGGGTGTAGAGGAGTATAGAGGGGGTATAGGGGTGGGGGGGGTACATTGTTGTATAGGGGTGTATAGATGTGCATGGGGGGGGTAGAGAGGCACATAGGGTGCCGGGGATCATAGGGGCACACGCAGTGTATGGGGTACATAGGGGCGCAGAGCGGGTGTGCTGTCGCATAGGGGCACACGGGGGCGCGTGCAGTGTATGGGGAGCGGGGGGGGGAACGCATAGAGGTGCAGGGGGCCCTATGGGGAGGGGGTGCAGTGGCCTCCTCCCTCATGCCCCCCACCCCCTATAGACCCCCAACCCCCTTACACACCCGAACGCACCCCCCCCAGACCCCTGTGAGGCTCCTATAGTCTCGCCCCCCTGACACTACACCCTGAAACCCCTATAGGTCCCCAGGGGCCCCTATAGCCCCCTTCCACACTCCCCCGTTTCGGGAATGTGATGCAAACCCTCCCAGAGTGATTGAGGGCTTAGGGGCCCAGGGGTCCGGGAGGATCCCCTCCCCGCAAGGGACCCGGGCGTCCAGCCCGCACCAGCCCCGAAAGGGACCTGGGCCGACCGCTGCGGGGGCGAAGGAACCCGAGACGGTGCCCGCGCGGATGTACGGCAGCGGCCGACCGGCTGCGGTCCACGCGGGAACGTTGTGCACCCGCTCCAGGAGTCCGGGGATGCAGGCGGGGAGGCGCCGAGCGCCTTTGGGGGCGGCCGGGGGGGCTCCGAGTGCCTTTGGGGGCGGCCGGGGGGGCTCCGAGTGCCTTTGTGGGCGGCCGGGGGGGCTCCGAGTGCCTTTGGGGGCGGCCGGGGGGGCTCCGAGTGCCTTTCGGGGCGGCCGGGGGGGCTCCGAGTGCCTTTGGGGGCGGCCGGGGGGGCTCCGAGTGCTTTTCGGGGCGGCCGGGGAGGCTCCGAGGGCCTTTGGGGGCGGCCGGGGGGGCTCCGAGTGCCTTTTGGGGCGGCCGGGGGGGCTCCGAGTGCCTTTGGGGGCGGCCGGGGGGGCTCCGAGGGCCTTTGGGGGCGGCCGGGGGGGCTCCGAGTGCTTTTCGGGGCGGCCGGGGAGGCTCCGAGGGCCTTTGGGGGCGGCCGGGGGGGCTCCGAGGGCCTTTGGGGGCGGCCGGGGAGGCTCCGAGGGCCTTTGGGGGCGGCCGGGGGGGCTCCGAGCGCCTTTGGGGGCGGCCGGGGGGGCTCCGCGTGCCTTTCGGGGCGGCCGGGGAGGCTCCGAGTGCCTTTGGGGGCGGCCGGGGAGGCTCCGAGTGCCTTTCGGGGCGGCCGGGGGGGCTCCGAGTGCTTTTCGGGGGGGCCGGGGGGGCTCCGAGTGCCTTTGGGGGCGGCCGGGGAGGCTCCAAGTGCCTTTCGGGGCAGTCGGGGAGGCTCCGAGGGCCTTTCGGGGTGGCCAGGGAGGCTCCGAGTGCTTTTCGGGGGGGCCGGGGGGGCTCCAAGTGCCTTTCGGGGCGGCCGGGGGGGCTCCGAGTGCCTTTGGGGGCGGCCGGGGAGGCTCCGAGTGCCTTTCGGGGAGGCCGGGGGGGCTCCGAGTGCCTTTGGGGGCGGCCGGGGGGGCTCCGAGTGCCTTTCGGGGAGGCCGGGGAGGCTCCGAGTGCCTTTGGGGGCGGCCGGGGGGGCTCTGAGTGCCTTTCGGGGCGTCTGGGGAGGCTCCGAGTGCCTTTGGGGGCGTCCAACCTGAGCTCTCCGGGGTTGGCGGATCCCTTGCCCAGCTCTTAGATGCCCGTGACTGCCTCTGTGGGCTTTTGAAAGCTTTTGCCGGTCTCTAGGGCTCGTGCGGGCTGTTCCCGATCTCTGTGGGCTTGGGGGAAACCTAAACGATCTCGTCGGTGCCCACGGCCACCTCTGTGGGCTCGTGCGGGCTTGTGCCGAGCTCTACAAGCTTGGAGTAGCCCTTGATGAATTCACAGAGCCCCGTGGCGGCCTCTGTGGGCTCGTGCGGGCTTGTGCTGGGCTCTGTGGGCTTGTGAGTACTTGGGCCGAGGTTTTTAGGGTTTGGAGGAGGCCTTGCTGAGCTAGTAGACACCCGTGGCAGCCTCTTCACGTTCGTGCGGGCTCGTGGTGGGCTCCGTGGGCTAGTGTGGGCCCACCTTAAGCTCTACAGGCTTGGATGAGCCCTTGCCGAGCTCGTAGGTACCCATAGTGGCCTCTGCGGGCTTGTGCAGACTTCGGTCGGCCTCTGCGGGCTCGTGTGGGTCACCTTGTGTCAACCTCTACGGGCTTGGAGGAGCCCTTGCCGAGCTCGTAGACGCCCGTGGCGGCCTCTGCGGGCTTGTGTCAACCTCTACGGGCTTGGAGGAGCCCTTGCCGAGCTCCCAGACGCCCGTGGCGGCCTCTGCGGGCTTGTGTCAACCTCTACGGGCTTGGAGGAGCCCTTGCCGAGCTCCCAGACGCCCGTGGCGGCCTCTGCGGGCTTGTGTCAACCTCTACGGGCTTGGAGGAGGCCTTGCCGAGCTCCCAGACGCCCGTGGCGGCCTCTGCGGGCTTGTGTCAACCTCTACGGGCTTGGAGGAGCCCTTGCCGAGCTCCCAGACGCCCGTGGCGGCCTCTGCGGGCTTGTGTCAACCTCTACGGGCTTGGAGGAGGCCTTGCCGAGCTCCCAGACGCCCGTGGCAGCCTCTGCGGGCTTGTGTCAACCTCTACGGGCTTGGAGGAGCCCTTGCCGAGCTCGTAGACGCCCGTGGCGGCCTCTGCGGGCTTGTGTCAACCTCTACGGGCTTGGAGGAGCCCTTGCCGAGCTTGTAGTTGCCTGTGGTGGCCTCTGCGGGCTTGTGTCAACCTCTACGGGCTTGGAGGAGCCCTTGCCGAGCTCCCAGACGCCCGTGGTGGCCTCTGCGGGCTTGTGTCAACCTCTACGGGCTTGGAGGAGCCCTTGCCGAGCTCCCAGACGCCCGTGGCGGCCTCTGCGGGCTTGTGTCAACCTCTACGGGCTTGGAGGAGCCCTTGCCGAGCTCCCAGACGCCCGTGGCGGCCTCTGCGGGCTTGTGTCAACCTCTACGGGCTTGGAGGAGCCCTTGCCGAGCTCGTAGACGCCCGTGGCGGCCTCTGCGGGCTTGTGTCAACCTCTACGGGCTTGGAGGAGCCCTTGCCGAGCTTGTAGTTGCCTGTGGTGGCCTCTGCGGGCTTGTGTCAACCTCTACGGGCTTGGAGGAGCCCTTGCCGAGCTCCCAGACGCCCGTGGCAGCCTCTGCGGGCTTGTGTCAACCTCTACGGGCTTGGAGGAGCCCTTGCCGAGCTCCCAGACGCCCGTGGCGGCCTCTGCGGGCTTGTGTCAACCTCTACGGGCTTGGAGGAGCCCTTGCCGAGCTCGTAGACGCCCGTGGCGGCCTCTGCGGGCTTGTGTCAACCTCTACGGGCTTGGAGGAGCCCTTGCCGAGCTTGTAGTTGCCTGTGGTGGCCTCTGCGGGCTTGTGTCAACCTCTACGGGCTTGGAGGAGCCCTTGCCGAGCTCCCAGACGCCCGTGGCGGCCTCTGCGGGCTTGTGTCAACCTCTACGGGCTTGGAGGAGGCCTTGCCGAGCTCGTAGACGCCCGTGGCGGCCTCTGCGGGCTTGTGTCAACCTCTACGGGCTTGGAGGAGCCCTTGCCGAGCTTGTAGTTGCCTGTGGTGGCCTCTGCGGGCTTGTGTCAACCTCTACGGGCTTGGAGGAGCCCTTGCCGAGCTCCCAGACGCCCGTGGCGGCCTCTGCGGGCTTGTGTCAACCTCTACGGGCTTGGAGGAGGCCTTGCCGAGCTCCCAGACGCCCGTGGCGGCCTCTGCGGGCTTGTGTCAACCTCTACGGGCTTGGAGGAGCCCTTGCCGAGCTCCCAGACGCCCGTGGCGGCCTCTGCGGGCTTGTGTCAACCTCTACGGGCTTGGAGGAGCCCTTGCCGAGCTCCCAGACGCCCGTGGCGGCCTCTGCGGGCTTGTGTCAACCTCTACGGGCTTGGAGGAGCCCTTGCCGAGCTCCCAGACGCCCGTGGCGGCCTCTGCGGGCTTGTGTCAACCTCTACGGGCTTGGAGGAGCCCTTGCCGAGCTCCCAGACGCCCGTGGCGGCCTCTGCGGGCTTGTGTCAACCTCTACGGGCTTGGAGGAGCCCTTGCCGAGCTCCCAGACGCCCGTGGCGGCCTCTGCGGGCTTGTGTCAACCTCTACGGGCTTGGAGGAGCCCTTGCCGAGCTCCCAGACGCCCGTGGCGGCCTCTGCGGGCTTGTGTCAACCTCTACGGGCTTGGAGGAGCCCTTGCCGAGCTCCCAGACGCCCGTGGCGGCCTCTGCGGGCTTGTGTCAACCTCTACGGGCTTGGAGGAGCCCTTGCCGTGCTCGTAGACGCCCGTGGCGGCCTCTGCGGGCTTGTGTCAACCTCTACGGGCTTGGAGGAGCCCTTGCCGAGCTCGTAGACGCCCGTGGCGGCCTCTGCGGGGTTGTGTCAACCTCTACGGGCTTGGAGGAGCCCTTGCCGAGCTCGTAGACGCCCGTGGCGGCCTCTGCGGGCTTGTGTCAACCTCTACGGGCTTGGAGGAGCCCTTGCCGAGCTCCCAGACGCCCGTGGCGGCCTCTGCGGGCTTGTGTCAACCTCTACGGGCTTGGAGGAGGCCTTGCCGAGCTCCCAGACGCCCGTGGCGGCCTCTGCGGGCTTGTGTCAACCTCTACGGGCTTGGAGGAGCCCTTGCCGAGCTCCCAGACGCCCGTGGCGGCCTCTGCGGGCTTGTGTCAACCTCTACGGGCTTGGAGGAGCCCTTGCCGAGCTCCCAGACGCCCGTGGCGGCCTCTGCGGGCTTGTGTCAACCTCTACGGGCTTGGAGGAGCCCTTGCCGAGCTCCCAGACGCCCGTGGCGGCCTCTGCGGGCTTGTGTCAACCTCTACGGGCTTGGAGGAGCCCTTGCCGAGCTCCCAGACGCCCGTGGCGGCCTCTGCGGGCTTGTGTCAACCTCTACGGGCTTGGAGGAGCCCTTGCCGAGCTCCCAGACGCCCGTGGCGGCCTCTGCGGGCTTGTGTCAACCTCTACGGGCTTGGAGGAGCCCTTGCCGAGCTCCCAGACGCCCGTGGCGGCCTCTGCGGGCTTGTGTCAACCTCTACGGGCTTGGAGGAGCCCTTGCCGAGCTCCCAGACGCCCGTGGCGGCCTCTGCGGGCTTGTGTCAACCTCTACGGGCTTGGAGGAGCCCTTGCCGTGCTCGTAGACGCCCGTGGCGGCCTCTGCGGGCTTGTGTCAACCTCTACGGGCTTGGAGGAGCCCTTGCCGAGCTCGTAGACGCCCGTGGCGGCCTCTGCGGGGTTGTGTCAACCTCTACGGGCTTGGAGGAGCCCTTGCCGAGCTCGTAGACGCCCGTGGCGGCCTCTGCGGGCTTGTGTCAACCTCTACGGGCTTGGAGGAGCCCTTGCCGAGCTCCCAGACGCCCGTGGCGGCCTCTGCGGGCTTGTGTCAACCTCTACGGGCTTGGAGGAGGCCTTGCCGAGCTCCCAGACGCCCGTGGCGGCCTCTGCGGGCTTGTGTCAACCTCTACGGGCTTGGAGGAGCCCTTGCCGAGCTCGTAGACGCCCGTGGCGGCCTCTGCGGGCTTGTGTCAACCTCTACGGGCTTGGAGGAGCCCTTGCCGAGCTTGTAGTTGCCTGTGGTGGCCTCTGCGGGCTTGTGTCAACCTCTACGGGCTTGGAGGAGCCCTTGCCGAGCTCCCAGACGCCCGTGGCGGCCTCTGCGGGCTTGTGTCAACCTCTACGGGCTTGGAGGAGCCCTTGCCGAGCTCCCAGACGCCCGTGGCGGCCTCTGCGGGCTTGTGTCAACCTCTACGGGCTTGGAGGAGCCCTTGCCAAGCTCGTAGACGCCCGTGGCGGCCTCTGCGGGCTTGTGTCAACCTCTACGGGCTTGGAGGAGCCCTTGCCGAGCTCGTAGACGCCCGTGGCGGCCTCTGCGGGCTTGTGTCAACCTCTACGGGCTTGGAGGAGGCCTTGCCGAGCTCCCAGACGCCCGTGGCGGCCTCTGCGGGCTTGTGTCAACCTCTACGGGCTTGGAGGAGCCCTTGCCGAGCTCCCAGACGCCCGTGGCGGCCTCTGCGGGCTTGTGTCAACCTCTACGGGCTTGGAGGAGCCCTTGCCGTGCTCGTAGACGCCCGTGGCGGCCTCTGCGGGTTTGTGTCAACCTCTACGGGCTTGGAGGAGGCCTTGCCGAGCTCGTAGACGCCCGTGGCGGCCTCTGCGGGCTTGTGTCAACCTCTACGGGCTTGGAGGAGCCCTTGCCGAGCTCGTAGACGCCCGTGGCGGCCTCTGCGGGCTTGTGTCAACCTCTACGGGCTTGGAGGAGCCCTTGCCGAGCTCCCGGACGCCCGTGGTGGCCTCTGCGGGCTTGTGTCAACCTCTACGGGCTTGGAGGAGCCCTTGCCGAGCTCCCAGACGCCCGTGGCGGCCTCTGCGGGCTTGTGTCAACCTCTACGGGCTTGGAGGAGCCCTTGCCGAGCTCCCAGACGCCCGTGGCGGCCTCTGCGGGCTTGTGTCAACCTCTACGGGCTTGGAGGAGCCCTTGCCGAGCTCCCAGACGCCCGTGGCGGCCTCTGCGGGCTTGTGTCAACCTCTACGGGCTTGGAGGAGCCCTTGCCGAGCTCGTAGACGCCCGTGGCGGCCTCTGCGGGCTTGTGTCAACCTCTACGGGCTTGGAGGAGCCCTTGCCGAGCTCCCGGACGCCCGTGGCGGCCTCTGCGGGCTTGTGTCAACCTCTACGGGCTTGGAGGAGCCCTTGCCGAGCTCGTAGACGCCCGTGGCGGCCTCTGCGGGCTTGTGTCAACCTCTACGGGCTTGGAGGAGCCCTTGCCGAGCTCCCAGACGCCCGTGGCGGCCTCTGCGGGCTTGTGTCAACCTCTACGGGCTTGGAGGAGCCCTTGCCGAGCTCCCAGACGCCCGTGGCGGCCTCTGCGGGCTTGTGTCAACCTCTACGGGCTTGGAGGAGCCCTTGCCAAGCTCGTAGACGCCCGTGGCGGCCTCTGCGGGCTTGTGTCAACCTCTACGGGCTTGGAGGAGCCCTTGCCGAGCTCCCAGACGCCCGTGGCGGCCTCTGCGGGCTTGTGTCAACCTCTACGGGCTTGGAGGAGCCCTTGCCGTGCTCGTAGACGCCCGTGGCGGCCTCTGCGGGTTTGTGTCAACCTCTACGGGCTTGGAGGAGGCCTTGCCGAGCTCGTAGACGCCCGTGGCGGCCTCTGCGGGCTTGTGTCAACCTCTACGGGCTTGGAGGAGCCCTTGCCGAGCTCGTAGACGCCCGTGGCGGCCTCTGCGGGCTTGTGTCAACCTCTACGGGCTTGGAGGAGCCCTTGCCGAGCTCCCAGACGCCCGTGGCGGCCTCTGCGGGCTTGTGTCAACCTCTACGGGCTTGGAGGAGCCCTTGCCGAGCTCCCAGACGCCCGTGGCGGCCTCTGCGGGCTTGTGTCAACCTCTACGGGCTTGGAGGAGCCCTTGCCGAGCTCCCAGACGCCCGTGGCAGCCTCTGCGGGCTTGTGTCAACCTCTACGGGCTTGGAGGAGCCCTTGCCGAGCTCGTAGACGCCCGTGGCGGCCTCTGCGGGCTTGTGTCAACCTCTACGGGCTTGGAGGAGCCCTTGCCGAGCTCCCGGACGCCCGTGGCGGCCTCTGCGGGCTTGTGTCAACCTCTACGGGCTTGGAGGAGCCCTTGCCGAGCTCCCAGACGCCCGTGGCGGCCTCTGCGGGCTTGTGTCAACCTCTACGGGCTTGGAGGAGCCCTTGCCGAGCTCGTAGACGCCCGTGGCGGCCTCTGCGGGGGCTTCTGGAGGTCTCTGTGGGCTCTTGCGGGCCCTTGCCGTGCTCTGCGGGCTTGGAGGAGCCCACAGAGCCTGGCCCAAGCCCGCACGAACCCGTAGCGTCCGCCACGGGCATCTACGCGCTCGGCAAGGGCTCCTCCAAGCCCCTAGCGCTCGGGGCGGGCCCGGCCCAGCCCGCGGAGGCCGAGCTCATTAAAAGCCCGTAGAAGGCCGTAGAGTTCTCTTCATGCCCATACGAGCCTGTAGACCTCGGCACGGGTCCGTGGAAGCCCACCGAGTCTGACACGGGCCGGTACTAGCTCAGCGCGCGCCCCTGGGCCTGCACTGACGTTCACGGGCCCACGCTAAGCTCAACAACAGGATTGTACGGGCGCATGCCAAGCTCTTGCAGGCCCTCATGGGGCCTGACGGGCGCCTACGGTCCCGCCCCGAGCTCTACCGGCCTGCGTGAGTAGGTGCTGAGCTTTGACACATCCCTGCCTAGACTCTACGGGCTTGTACGGCCCGAAATGAGCTCTTCGGGTTTGTGCCGAGCTTGCACGGCTCTAGGGGCTTATATGGGCCCATGTTGGCCTCCATGGGCTTGTACAGGCCTGCACCGAGCTCTATGAGCTTACTCGGGCCCTTGCCGAGCTCATACATGCCCCGTGCCAGCCTCTGTGGGCTCATATTGGCCCACAACAAGCTCTGTGGCCTTGTCTTGAGCTCCACTGGCCTCTGTGGGCTCATAGGGACCTGCACCAAGTCCTATGGGCCCGTACGGGTTCGTGCCGAGCTCGTACAGGCCTGTGCAAGACGCTATGGGCTCGTATGTGCCTGTGCCAAACTCGTACGGGCCTGTGCCAGGCCCTAGGGGCTTGTACGGTCCCGCCACGGCCTCTATGGGCTCCCACAGGCCCACACCGAGCTTTATGGGCTTGTACTGGCCCACGCTGAGCTCGTACGGACCCAGGTCAGCATCTCTGCGGCCAGCCTCTACGGGCCCTCAATGAGCTCTGCGGGCTTGTGCAGGCCCATGACAAGCTCCTATGGGCCTGCACCAGCCTCTACAGGCTCATACGGCCCCGAACCAGCTTCTACAGGCCAGTGCGGATCCTTGCCAAGCTCTTACGGGCCTGTGCCAGCCTCCGTGGGCTCGTATCGGCCCACACAGGGCTTGTACAGTCCCGCGCTGGCCTCTACGGCCTTGTACAGGCCCTTGCCGGGCCCGTGTCTGGCCCTAGGGGCTTGTTCAGTCCCACACCAGCCTCTACGGTCTCGTACGGGCCTGAACTGAGCCCTATGGATTTGTACAGGCCCTTTTCGTGCTCCTACAGGCTCACATGAGCCCCTACAGGCTTGTATGGGCCCATGCCAGGCTCTACAGGCTCGTACTAGCCTACACCAGGCCATATGGGCTTGTACAGACCCCCCACAGGGCTCCCGTGGGCTCCTACGAGCCCATGCCAAGTTCATACAGGCCCGTGCCATGCCCTGCGGGCTCCTACAGACTCCCATAGGGCTCTACAGGCTCCTACAGGCCTGCACTGATCTAGCAAGGGCCCACGCCAAGTCCTATGGGCTTATACAGGCCCATGGCAGGCTCTACGGGCTCATATGAGCCTGTACCAGGTCCTACAGGCTTGAAAGGGCTCCCATGGGGCTCCACAAGCTCCTACGAGCCCACACCAAACTTGTACGGGCCCATGCTGGGCTCTATAGGCTTCTACAGGCCTGCACTGGGCTCTATGGGCTTGTATGGGCCTGAACAAGGCCCTACGGGCTCATACGAGCCCATGCTGTGTCCTACAGGCTCATACGGGCTCCCACAGGGCTCCACGGGCTCATATGGACCTCTACCACCCTCATACAGGCCTGAGCCAGGCCCTACAGGCTTGTACAGTCCCATACCGGCTTCTACGGGCTTGTACAGGCTCGCACCAGGCCCTATGGGCTCATAGTGGCCCATGTCATGCTCTACAGGCTCGCATGAGCCCACACCAGGCTCTACGGGCTTATATGAACCCATGCTGGGCCCTAGGGTCTCGTAAGGGCTGTCACGGGGCTCCATGGGCTCGTACAGACCCAGGCCAATCTCGTATGGGTCTGTGCAGGGCTCTACAAGCTTCTATGGACCTAAACGGGGCCCTACAGGGCCTGTGGGCCTGCGCTGGGCTCCTCAGACTCGTATGGGCCCCCACGGGGCTTCGTGGGCTTGTACGGGCCCTCGGCGAGCCACCGAGCCCGAGCTGGTTCAAACCCAGCCCCCCCCTTTGCCCCCCCCCCCCCAAAAAAAAGATCCGTGGCAAAGCCTGGAGCAAGGAAGGCTTCGCCTTGGGGCAGGAGGAGCCGCTTAGGGAAGAGTGAGAAGAGCGGGAAAGCTGCAAGGCCCCGGGAGGAGACGGGATGGAGCCCCACCACCAAGCGGGGGGCAGCTGGCCGGCGTCAGCCCCCGGCCCTGCGCAGCACCTCCCTTGGCCTGCCCGCAGAGGCAGGAGCCACGGCTCGGGCCAGCAGCTTTCCTGCCCTCGGCCGGAGGCCATCGCGCCCACTCCACGTTCCTCCCGCATTTCTCGCTCTGTAGGAGGGGAAAATCTTGGAGCAGGGGAGGAAAACGCAGAGCTGTACAAGGCGCCGCTGTAAAAGGAGGAAAGGGGCCCTCGCGGCGCCGGTGTTTGCGGCCGCGCTGAGCTCGGCGCGGCGGGGAAAAGCTCCCAGGGGAGCAGCTCGGGCTCCGGATCGATCCGAGGATGCACCGGGCATCCACAGAAAAGCAGGAGAGAGGAGTGCCGGGGACGCCGCTGCGGCTCGGCAGGTTGCTGGGGTGAAAAAGCCAGAGCTGGGGGACAGGCTTCATCAGCCATCTTATCTCCTTGGAGCGAGCGGTGAGCGGCGGGGGCGGGCGGGGGGTAAATGCCCTGAGGAAGGGGCTGTGCGTGGTAGGATGGCGCTGGGCCATCAGGCTCAGCTCGTTCCTGTGGCACTCGCCTCGCTCCGAAGTCCGCGCGCTAGTGCGCGGTGACCAAGCCCTCACCCTCAAGTGACCCTCACCCTCCTCTTACCACCCGTCTTGCTTAGGAAGTGACTCAGAACCACGGAAGGGTCGAGGTTGGACGGGACCTCTGGAGATCATCTAGTCCAACCCCTCTGCTGCAGCAGGGTCCTCTAGAGCGCGTTGCCCAGGGTCACGTCCAGACGGGTTTTGAACATCTCCAGGGAAGGAGACTCCACCTGGAGCAACCTGGTCCAGCGCTCCGTCACCCTCCCAGTCAAGAGGTTTTTGTTTCCTCAGGTTTCGGTGGAACTTCCTGTGGTTTCGGGTTAGAACAGCCCCAAGTCACTATTTTCTCAGCCGCGGCCCAGCATGCCGCCCCGGGTCCCGGGCCGCGTGGGGCCGGATGGCGGTGGAAACGCTTCCTCGGTGCATTTACGCCTCCCGTTTTTGACGCAGGAGAAGGCTCGAGGGCCCCCGAGGATGCTGTCGCAGCGGCCAGCGGAGGCTGGCGACGCCGGTGAGCGAGGGGTTTCGCCCGCGGGCCGGTAGCGCTGCTGGTCGGCCCCGGGGTTGTCTCTCCCCCCGGGCGCCCGCGGGAAGCTTCAGGTTGATACGACGACTTTAGCTCGCTTCACTCTCCAGGTTTCGGCCTCAAGTGCATTAAGGATAAAAAGGTCCCCGTCGGGGTCACCGTGGTCGTGGCGGCGTTGCTCATCGCCATCATCGCGCTGGCCGGTGAGCGGCTGAGGGTGGAGGTGCCCCCAACCAAAAAAATCCTCTTTTTCCTCCCCAAATTGCAGGGGGGGGGGCAATAAAAAAAAAGGTTGCTCCAGGCTGCCCGTCCTCCCCCTTCCCTTGGGAGGGGAGGAGGCGAAATGGAAATCCTGCAGGGGCTAAAACAGCCCCCAAATGCCTCGTTCTCGCACGAGGCTCAGGCGGCCTCCAAGCGCGTGCAAAACCTTACGGGGAGGAGGAGGAAGAGTTCTTATTTTAACCAAAACTGGTTTAATTTGCTTCCTGCCACCACATGGTGCCCAAGGAGGGGGGTCTGGCCAGGGACTTTTGGGTGCAATAAGGGTGGGGGGGGGAAAGGGGTTGCCAAGGCTTCGTCGCCTCTCCCGCGCCCCCAGCAGAGGCCTTCGGGGCCGCTCCGTGGGTCCAAAAAGATAAAAAGAATTTTTATTTTTTATTTAAAAAAAACTCAACCCTGCTTCTTAGGGTCCGAACAGGGTCTTTCTACGAGCGGCGAATTCAAGGCTTAGGTCTTTCTGCTCATTTCCAGCCAAGAAATGCCAGCCCTGCCCTTCCTGCTCCTCTCCCGTCCTTCCCGGCTGCCCGGAAGACGGCGTCGGCTACGGAGAGAAATGCTTCTACTTCGTGGAGGCCGAAGCGGACTGGAAGAGCAGTGAAAGCTCCTGCCTTTCCCTCGGAGCCCACCTGGGCACCATTGACAGCCCGAAAGAGCTGGTAAAGGAGAAATCCCCGAGAGATGCTCGGGGAAATCCCCGAGAGCGCGACCCAAGAGGCAGCGCTGCGGGATTTAGTTGGGGGAAGAGGGGGGAAAAGGGTGGTGGCGGGGACGGCGAGGTGGCTGGTGGCTTTTGGGGGGACGTTTGGTGGTGGCGGGACGTCGGCCACGGGCAGCTTTCCCCTCCCGCCCCAGCGGTTCCTGCTGCGCTACGGGGAGTCCTTACCCTACTGGATCGGTCTGCGAAGGGAAGGCTCCGGACCTTGGAAATGGCCCGACGGCTCCTTCTTCACCAACTCGTACGTCCCATCATCTCCTGGGTCTTCTCGGCATACGGGGAGGGGTGACAACCAAGCCATATAGATATAGATATTTTTTTTAATGGCAGCAACTAAACCCCCCTTTTTTCCTTCGTCTCCTTGAGCTAAAGCACTCGGTCCTCAAGGTGCATATAGCAGGTCCGCGGATCTGCGCGCGCGGCAGACGCCGGCGGTGGGGTGAGGGCATCTCTGAAGGGTCCCGGCTGGGGCTGGACAACCAAAAATCTCCCCTTTTGGGGGATATTTTTTTGGAAGGGGGATGTCCCGGGTGGGAGGAAGGTTTGAGAGAATGGGTTGGGGGGCAGGGGGAAGCGGTTGGGGCGGGGGGGGGAACCCCGCTGACGCGGCGCCCCGGCGCTCTCCCAAACCCTCCTCGTCCCCTTCGCAGCTTCGAGGTGCGGGGCGAGGGGCAGTGCGCCTACCTCAACGCCGAAGGCGTCGACAGCGACCGGTGCTCGCGGGCGAAAGCCGCCGTCTGCAGCCGCCGTCCCAAACCCCGATAAGCACCTGGGTTGGGGGGGTCTCGGGGTGCTTGAAAGGGGAAAAGACCCCTCCGTTAACGGCCCGGAGGGCCCGACGGCGAGCGAGACGGCCGAACGCGGCCGCCGGCATCCTGCCTCCGTTGGGTTTGCGCGTCCCGAACGGGGTTTTTAACCCCCCTCCAAGCTCCGCTGCCCCGGTTCCTGCCTGCGTTTATCTTTTATGTATATATATTTATGTATGTGTCGCTGGTGAGTAAATTATGAAACCCCCCCCCTATCTCCGCGCCCTGTGTCTTTCCCGGTTGCCCCCCCCCCAAATATCCCTTCGGCTCAACGAGGAGTCGTTCTAACCGCCGGCGGCATCCGCAGGGTGGAGGTGCAACAGGAGCGACGGGCGAGGGCCGGTCGGCCGCGCCGAGTCAAATCTACCCGCTTCGGGTAAAAAAACTCCGCTTTCGGGCAACTCGCGTCCGTCTCCAGGCTGGTGAGAGGGGGGAAAAAAAAAAAACAACAATAAAAAAGGAGCTTCTGTCTCCTTCCCCCCACCCCAGCGCGTGCGCCGGGTGCTGCACAAACTGCGGGAATTACCCGGCGGCTTTTCCCACGCTGCCGCGGGTCGCCCGCGGTCGGCTCCCCGGGTGCCGATCGCCGGCGGGCAGCTTGGACAGCATTAATGCATCAATTTATATATATCTCTCTCTCTATAGATTGATGCGGAGGTGGCGGGTGCATGCGTCTACCCGTATCGGAGGGAATTTGGGCGGGCAGCGGGAAATCGGGGGAGGTCGGAAGGAGAGACGGAGGGCTGCGGGGTCAGCGATCGCCGGCGGCGTCCCAAGGCCAGAGAAACTTCCCCAAAGCCCGGCGATCTTCAGCAAAAACAGCACGCCCTCTTAGCTATTAAAATGGCTCCTTCCCAGCCTGCATCTTGGCTGAATGAAGCCGAAATAGCCACGAGCGGTCCCCAGCCGGGCACGTCCCAGCAGAGCCCGGCGCGGAGGGGTTACCTGAGGGGCTCTCCTGGTCGGGCTCGCAGAAATTACTCTGTCAGGGAAGAACGCCAGCCGTTGTCCGTGTCGTCCCTTCCCCGGGCCTCGCCGCCGTGCCGGGAAGCGCTCAGCGCCGCTTTCTGAGGAGAACCCTGAAAAATTTTGAGGCACGACCTGGGTAAGAGACTGTTTTCGGGGTGGGGGGAAACCGGTGAAAGCCAGGTGGGGGCAGGTCGGGTTCAGTGAACGTTTGCACCACCCTCGTTTCCCCCCCCCCCCCCCAACAACAACAGATTTACAGCCGGTTCATTAAACCAGCTTGCAACCGCCCAGCCAACGTGGTTTTGGACCCCGGTGTGCATCCTCCATCACGTTTAAAAGCTACGGGGAGAGTCCAGGTTGCTTTTAGAGGGGACGGACTCGGCGTCCGCACGGGGCAGATTCATCCCACCCGAAGGAAAACGAATCCTACCGAAAATAAAGCACTGGATTAGTCCGGGGGGGGCTAGAGCAGGTCTCCAAATCCTAGAGCCTGCAGCAAAAGCACTGTGAAGTCCTGGGAAAAGAGAGGGGTGATTCTCCCCCCAAAGCGGGTTTTGGCCGTAATTAAGAGCTGGCTGCTTACCCCGTACGCTGAGCACCACTAGCAGCACCAGCAGGATAAAATACCCCAGGCATCCGACTTTCAGAATGACCCGGTGCCACCGCGGGCACAAGGTTTGAGCCGGAAGAGTCCCTATTTGCTTTAAAAACCCGTGCTTTTGCACGAGAAAAGTTGCAAAAAGGAAGAAAAAAGAAAAAAAAAAATCACAACCGACCCTCTGTCAAGCGAGCAAGTTTGAGCAGAAGTTTACAGACGTCTGCTCTGCTTCCTCCCAAAAAAATCACCGCCTTGTGGGCCGCAGAGGCTCTCTTCCACCCCAGAAACTCCCTTGCCCGAAGCTCTGGTTTTGTGTAGGTTACCAGGGTCCAAAACGCTTTCAGCGACGGAGCACTTGGCTCACGTTGGGGACGAGTGTGGCCAATAACTCAGGTTTCTCTTTTGGCTTCAAATCTGAAGCAAAAAAGCTCCATAAACTCTTGGGTGAGGACAGGGGGGAAAAAAAAATCAGTGTGCGGCCATTAACGGGCTGCAATTTCCCAGCTCGTCCCGGAGGCTCCGCAGCGGCGCGTTGCTTTGAACCGTAGCCGGAGGTCCTCGGTGCGGGATGGGAGACGGCGGCTGCAAGAGGGTCGCTGCAGCTCAAATTTGTGGTCTTTGCTCTTGTTTGAGGTTGGATTCGCCCCTTCAATCTGCAGGTTTGCATCGAGTTGGATAAATAAGTGAGGAAATAAGTGAGAGCGCTTTTCTTCCCAAATTGCCTTCTACAGGCCACTTGTGATTTATTATTATTTTTAACGACTTCTATCGTGCCAGAGCTTGCCTTCACGCCAGCATCTTCCCAAGCGCCCCGGATCTGCCCTTCCTCCGGATTCGGCATGGTTCGGCGGGTGTGTGGAGCCACCAGCCGTCACCAGGCCGCACGGACCCTTTTTCTGCCTCACCCTAGGTGGCACGAACCCGATTTTCACAGGGTTTCCTGTCCCAGCCGAGAGCGGCTATGCCACGGGCAAAAGAAAAAAAAAAGCTAGAAACCTTCCCCAATCTCTGGCAAAAGCCACGCACGCCGCCCGGCCAGCAGCAGGAGACGGAGCAATAAGGAGGAAACCCGTGGGAAACCCACAGGAAAGGCGCTACCTTGTGATGCATTTTTTTTTTCCTTCTTTCCAGCCTTGCTTGCCTCATGGAAAGCTTCTCGTGCGGACTTTTCTCTGCGGTGAGCGGGCGCTGCCGGGTCCACGGTTGTTTCTGCGCTTCCTTCTCCCAGCGGGCCTCTCTCCGACCACCTGCAGACCACAGGGTTTGGTCTCCATCCTGCCGGCTGCAAAACAAAACCAACCCGGTGAGCGGCGGCGGCGGGGGGAGAAAACTGTGGTGTTCCCAGGGCCTGGGATATGAGGTGGGAAGGCAGCTGTAGAGTGCTGGTGGACAACAAGGTGGCCATGAGGCAGCAGTGTGCCCTGGTGGCCAAGAAGGCCCATGGTCTCCTGGGGTGCATCAGGCAGAGCGTTGCCAGCAGGTGGAGGGAGGTGATCCTGCCCCTCTACTCTACACCCTGGTGAGGCCTCCCCTGGAGTCCTGTGTCCAGTTCTGGGCTCCCCAGGACAAGAGAGACATGGCGCTACTGGAGAGAGTCCAGCGGAGGGCTACCAAGATGATTAGAGGGCTGGAGCACCTCTCCTATGAAGAAAGACTGCAAGAGCTGGGCCTGTTCAGCCTGGGGAAGAGAAGATTGAGAGGGGATCTCATCAATGTGTACAAGTATCTGAAGGGGGAGTGTCAAGAGGATGAGGCCAGCCTCTTCTCCGTGGTGCCCAGCAACAGGACAAGAGGCAATGGGCAGAAACTGAACCACAGGAAGTTCCATCTGAACCTGAGAAAAAACTTCTTGACTGTGAGGGTGACAGAGCATTGGAACAGGTTGCCCAGAGAGGTAGTGGAGTCTCCTTCGCTGGAGATGTTCAAAACCCGTCTGGACGTGACCCTGGGCAACGCGCTCTAGAGGTTCCTGCTGGAGCAGAGGGGTTGGACTAGGTGATCTCCAGAGGTCCCGTCCAACCTCGACCCTTCTGTGATTCTGCAGAGCAGAGATGAAAGATAACGCAAGGCCCTTCCAGCTGGAGCACAGTAGATCAAAGCGAAAAGCCCTAGCGCTGGCGTCGTCCACGGCAGCAAGCTCTGGCAGCACAAAAAAAAAAAAAACCCAAAAACCTAGGGTTTGGGGTAAAAACCCAGAGCTGGAGAGCTTTGTTACAAGGGGAACGCCTTAGTCTTCTCCTCCTCGGTGGGGTTGGCTTGACAATCCACCTTCCTGGAGCAGTGGGAAAATGGACTTTTCCGTAGGCCTGGGTGAAGACAAGATTGAGGCTTGGCAGAGCCCAAACTTGGGGTTCCCTGGACTTTTGCGTCCCAGATGTTGACTCAGCTTCATTTAACCGGAGGGGGGAAGGAACCCGCCCCGGTTAAAAAAACCCTCCCGTGGTGGCAATTCATTTCCGTTTTTGTTGTTTCCTCCTTCTTCTTTTTTGGTTCCCCCCCCGTATATAGGCTCAAATTGCATCCTGCGGCACAGATACCGCCGCAACGCTCGCGTTTGGGCTGGCGCTGCTGCTCGGCGACCCTCCGAAACCAACGCAAAGCCCCGCGGCGCCTGCTGTGAGCGAACGAGACTTGCTTTTCCTGGTGCAATGGAATAACGGCCCAATTTTGGCCGCAGATGACTGAGGAATTACGAGGTTGGGGTTGTTTTTTTGTTTTTTTTTTCTTTGAAACCCGCCCTTCGCACGAGGCGGCCGCGCGCAGCAGGCGATAAGGAAGGTGCACCTGCGGCGGCGGCGGCGGGGGGGAAAAATGCAAAAAAAATCTGCTTTTCGCTGGCGTTGCAGGAGCCTTAAAGGCAGGAACGTCTCAAGCAGGCGGGCAACGACGGAGCAATCAGGGGAGAAACCGCAGCGCCGGGTCCCCGATACGGCGCTCGGCCGGATTTCCCGCGGCCGCCCCGTCCCGTTTTGGGGGGGGCGCGGCCACGATTTTTTTCTAGATTTTTTGTTTCTTTTCTTTTTTCTTTTTGGCGTCTTTTTATTATTTTTTTGCAAGGAAAAAAGGGGTCGGGGAACCATCTCTCACCCGCCCGCGCCGCCTGGTTTGCTCTTCGGTCGGGTTTATTTTTGCTTTTGCATCCGGGCAACGCTCTTCATGCTTTATTTATTTATTTTTTCTCTTATTTTCGGAGAAAATTGAACCGTTCCAGCTGCGGATCCCTCCTCGCCGGGGCGGCCCGAATCCCGGTGGCGGCGGATGTGCTTCGCTGGGGCCGAAAAGATGAAGGGAAGCAGGGATGTTTCCGGCTTTTTGGAGGTGGAAAAGAGCAGGAAATCGGCAGGTGATTGCGGAGCAGAGCGCGGGAGGGGATTAATGCTTAAAAGGCCACTTGCACCCCCGTTTTGAACGTAATTCTGCGATTTGAGGACGAAAAGCAGCGTGACTGGAGGAAAAAAAAACCTCATAGTCTAGCTGTTTTCTTGCACTTCCCCCAGGGGGGAAAGTTTTTTTCCCCCGAAACGCTTTGGCCGAGCAGCCCCAAACCGCTCCGATTTTGGGGGCTCTCCCCGCCGGAGCCGCGTAGAGGGCGAGTTGCGTGAGGAATAGGTTTTTTGGTGTTTTTTTTTTTTTCTTTTTTTGGGGGGAGGTCGGTCCAGACCTTGAGCTCGTCGCTGGCCTCGGTGGCTCCAGCAGGAGGTCGGTGGGTTTTCCTCTCCTCTTGCAGGCGGCGGGTACGAGATGAGGCCCGGGACCCGCGTCGCCTGCCGGGTGGCCGTAGCGGCGTTGTTTCTGGCTCTGCTCGTCACCGCCACGACCTTCGCGGGTGAGCGGGGTGGGGGACGCGGGCGCGGGCGGGTCAGGGCCCACCTCACCAAGCACGGGTTGGCAGCCGAGGAAGTCAGATGCCTTCCGGAAGAGGATGTAGGAAGGGGAAGGAAGGGAGGGGGGAAAAGCCGAGAAGGTTGGTACCTGCGATCGCTTCGGGGCAAAACGAGCCGTTGCCTCCCCAAATTGCAGCTGTCAGGTGTTCAGAGGTAAATTCGGGGGCCGAATCTGGCTCTGGGCTTCCAAGGAAGACAGAGCCAAGGCCGGGAGGTCCCCTCCTCCCGCGTTTCCACGAGCGGGGAAGCGTTCCTCCGAAAGGCCAGCTCCGTCTCCTCCGTCTGTAGGAGCTGATGGCACCTAGAGCCCCTCAAAAAAGAGCTGGGAAGAAAGCCAGAACCCAAGGAACGTCCCTACCCGACCGTTTCCGAAGGTGGATTTTCCCAAAAAGGATCCGTTTCAGCGCTGGCCGCCCAAAGCAGGGTGGGCAAGCTGGGTCGGGGGTGTTGGCTGGAGTCCCACCAGGCGCAGGAGCTGGCAGGAGCCAGGGCTCAGCCTGGAGCGGTTTTCTCTTGCTCTGCCCGGTGCTGCTCTCGCTTTGTTTGCGGACGGAGAAGAGCAACGCCTAAAGGCTCGTTCATGGAAACGCTTGCTCTGGAAACCCTCCGAAAACCTGCCTCTTTGGAGGCTGCCGTCCTATTTTTTTTGCCTTGAAGGTACCACGGTTCTCGGGCACCTTGAAGGTACCCGAGTTTCTTATTCAACGCTACCAGCCGGGCCGTGGTTTTGAGAGCGTTTTCCACCTGCCATCCACCCAAGGCTCTTCATTTCTTCTCCCCTCTCGCCCTCGAGGCGGACGCAAGAGTTTCAGGCCACCTGGAGCTGGAGGAAGACCTTCCCCGCCCCGGAGGAGCACGGGGAAGGTCACGTTCCTTAACGCTGTTGCATTTGCAGCGCAGGCCTTCCAGCCTCGCGTCCGACCTTGCCTTCGGTGCCCGTTCGACTGGATCGGGTACAGAGGGAAGTGCTACTCTTTCTCGGAGGCCGAGGCGAACTGGACGTCCAGCCGGGACAACTGCTCCGCTCTTGGTGCCTCCTTGGCCATGTTTGATAGTACGGAGGATTTGGTAAGAACCGAACTTGCTCTTGGCTTCGTGGGCGTTTTGAGGGCTCAGGGTAGCTGGGGAGGGGTGCAGTCGGCACGAAACAAGGCCGCCGACCTATTTGCCATCTTGCGGTTCCTTCCGCTGCTCTTACTAGGAGGTCCTGGGTGGAGGAGATGGGGGCGAACGGTTGCCGTTGAGGGTTGGTTGACACGGGGCTCCTCAAACTTCTCACCCGAGATGACCCGAAGCGAAGAACCAGGCCCCCGTTTCCGGGCAGAAGCAGAGATGCTGCTTCTCAGGAACGGACCGGGAGGTTCGAGCGCCGAAGGGGCGCGAGCAACCGCTGACGCGCAGATTCTCCGTTGGAGGGCGGTTTTCTGCAGAGAGCGCCTTGGTGGGGATTCCCTGAAGCCCGGCGACGGGAGCGAAAGCCTTTCTCTCTCCTCCTTTTTCAGAGCTTCATGACGAGGTACAAAGGCATCTCGGAGCATTGGATCGGCCTTTCACGGGAAGACGAGCAGCAGCCTTGGCAGTGGATAAACAGCTCGCGCTTGCATCCCCTGTGAGTCTTCCTAAGCGTTCTTGATCGTGACGGGTTTCTCCCGAAAACGCCCGAAACGCCTGCCCGTCCGCAGGTCGGTTTTTCCCTCGCCTATCGTTGCAGGTTCGGCGTCCGCGGGGGCGGCCGCTGCGCCTACCTGGACGACGACGACGGGCTCAGCTCTTCCCGGTGCGGCGCCGAGAGGAACTGGGTTTGCAACAAGCCCCAGCTGCCCGGCCCGCGCGCGAGGAACGCGACGAGGGCGAGCCGAAACCTTTGCGTCGACTCCTAAGGAGGCGCCCTCGAACCTCAATTCGGGAACCTTAAACGGCTTTGGGGGGGGGGGGGGAACCAGCCCGAACATCCCCCAAATTAAAAAGCAAATCCGGACAACAAGTTATTTGGGTTTTTTTTTTGGTTGTTGGTGTTTTCCCCTTGGCCAACCCAACTCTGCAACACGACCCACCAAAAATACCCGGGTAATTACTTGCTCGCACGCCTCCGATGAAGGCTTCAGCCCCGCCGGCGGCGCCGGAGGGACGGGTCAAGGCCGTAGCGTTTCAGCCCCTCGTCGCGGCTGCGGTTTTAAAGGGAGGAGGAGGAAATAAAGCTTTTTTTTTTTGGGGGGGGGGGGGGGGGAATTCGTGGTATCCGAAAAGGACAGCATCCAAAAAAGGATATTGAAAAGGATATTACCCGAATAAGAGTGTTATAAAGGGGGGGGGGGGGGGGGACACGTGCAGTTGGATTGGGTGACTCCAGAAGCTCGTGGGGTCTTTAGGAGATAAGTTTGAACTTAGCTTTCTCGATATGTTTTCTTTTTTTGGGGGGGGGGAAACCCCGTATTTGGGGATTACGCGACCGGAGACATCCTCGGGCTCGAGCGACACAAAAGCTTCGTCTTACGGCCCAAAGCCGTCGCGGCGTCCTAAAAAACCGTCGCCCTGGGTGTGAGGGCGTCTCGCAACCGTGAGTTTTGACCCCCCCCCCCCCCCCAAAAAAAAAAAAAAAAACAGGAGGAAAAGGCAAATAAAGCTTTTTGGGGGCGGTTTGCCTTGGCCTTGAAGCCGAGCAAGCGTTGAAGGCGCTGCGGTTCAGCCCCGTTTGCAAAGCTTTACCCTCCGCTACCTCGGCTACAAAGCCAAGAAATTCCCCTAAATCCAGCTGTTTTGGCCGTCGATCTATTTAAAAAAAAAAGGTAATAATATTAACGTTTAACAGTCGCTAAAACGGTGCATTTTTAACGCAAGGCCGTAAAAACCGGCTTGGGACCGGCGTCCCCCCCCACCGCCCCGGCATGGCTGGTTTTGGTCTTGCCTCAAACTGCAGCGTTTTTTCCTCTTTTTTTTTTTTTTTCCTTTTTTTCTTTAATTTCTGCTCCCTTTCGCGCCCGGATCGCAACGCACCTGATCTTGGCCCAGGTCGATGCGGGTGGGTTTTGGTTTTTTTTCCCCCCCCACCTCTTCATTTTTCCCCGCGCTGGGATGAGGTTGGAGCGGAGACCTGGAGCAAAGGGAGAAGAAACAACAGAAACTCATGGTTAAAAAATAAATTAATATTAAAAAAAAAAAAAAAAAGCTTTTCTCACCTCGCCCGGCCCTTTCCTTCCCCCCTGCCCTCGGCAGCCGGACCAGCCGCCCTCCGCCGCCTCCCGGCACGGCAAAAAATGACAATTTGGGCAACTCGAGCCCCTTTTTCGGCAGCGTTTAGCGTCGGGTGGTTTGGGGTTTTGGGTTTTTTTTTTTTATTTGTTTGTTTTTTAAAGGAATTCAATCAAATCTGCCCCGGCTCCGAAATTCGGAATTTGCTCTTGGGCAAAACTTGCAGGTTCTCAGGCAAAAATTTGTGAGCTCTTGTGCAAAAATGTGCGGGTTCTCGGGCAGAAAATTCACAGGTTCTCAGGCAAAAATCTCAGGTTCTCATGCAGAAATTTGTGGGTTCTTGGGCAAAATTCACAGGTTCTCATGCAGAAATTTGTGAGTTCTCGGGCAAAAATTTGCGGGTTCTCGGGCAAAAACGGTGGGCTGTCATGCAGAAATTTGTGGGTTCTGGGGCAAAAATTTGCGGGTTCTTGTGCAAAACTTGCAGGTTCTCGGGCAAAATTTGCGGGTTCTCACGCAGAAATTTGTGGTCTCTTGTGCAAAACTTGCAGGCTCCTGGGCAAAATTCACAGGTTCCTGGGACAAAAATTTGCAGATTCTTGTGCAAGACTTGCGGGCTCTTGGGCAAAAATTCCAGGTTCTTGGGTAAAAAATTGTGGGCTCTAATTTAAAAGGGGGGAAAGGAGAAGGGGAAAAAAAAAAAAAGGGTAAAATAAATCACTGCCGGGCGGGTGTTTTTGGCAGAGGGAGACGGAGGGCGCTCAAAGGGCGCCGGAGGTTTGCAGCGCCGAGCGCGAGCGGGTTGGCCAAAAAGTCGCTTTTGTTCTCTAGGTTTGGGGGGGTTGGGGTTTTTTTTTTTTTTTTTTTTGAGGTTTCTTCATCGCGAAATCGAAACTCTCCCCCCGGGGCTATAAACTTCCCCAAAAGCGCCAGCCGGGAACAGGAAAGCAGCAGGGAGAGGAGACGCCGGCCCGGCGCGGGAACTTGCCTTGCGTTGCCCTTTGGGGCAGATTCCTGCCCGTTTCAAGGTTTTAGTGCAAGGCTTTTTTTTTTTGGGGGGGGGGGGGGCAAGTCGGGAGCTGAGGAATGTATAAAAATGAGCAAAAAGAGGGGGAAAAAAATAATAATAATAGATGTTATTTATCAGCCTGGCTCCCGGCACTGATTTTGGTGGGAAATCGGTGGCGGCGGCGCGGCGCTTGTGCCTCATGCGGGAGCGGGGGAAAAATCCCTTTTCTGCAACGTCCGCCGCCTCCGCGGTCCCAAACCTACAAATATCTACACCCACGCCGCCCCATACTCATATTTATATACGCCTATATATTTGGCGCATGTATAAAGAGTTTATATAGGTATACTTAGGCATACACAGGGTATAGATACTCACACTGCACAGCTCTACCTATAGGTCCATATGGTATATGGAAATAGATATCTCAGGATGTATAGATATCTATGTGGATGTATAGATAGGTACGTGGATATACATAGATATATAGACGTCTATTTATCTATACCCATAGAGAGGGAGAGATGGAGATATATAGATCTATGTAGCTTTATATATCTAAATATAGGTATGGCTACAGACAATATCTATACAAATCTATAACTATATGTAGATACAATATTTATATAGCTATATGTATAGATCTCTATGGCTAAGTAGCTATACACCGCCGCCGTATTTCGCCTTATAGAAGCACCCTGCGGCTTCTCATGCTCCGCACAGTGCGAACCTCACCCCCCCCCCGCCGTATTTCGCCTTATAGAAGCACCTGTGGCTTTTCACGCTCCGCACAGTGCGACCCTCAAGCCGCCGGGTCTTCCCCCCCCCCCACCACCCCCCGCCGTATTTCGCCTTATAGAAGCACCTGCCGCTTATTCACGCTCCGCACAGTGCGAACCGCAAGCCGCCGCCGGGTCGCTCCCTCCCCTCACCCTGCCGCCGTATTTCGCCTTATAGAAGCACCCTGCGGCTTCTCACGCTCCGCACAGCGCGACCCTCACCCCGCCGGGTCTTTCCCCACCAACACCACCACCACCACCCGCCGTATTTTGCCTTATAGAAGCACCTGCCGCCTTTCACGCTCCGCACAGTGCGAACCGCAAGCCGCCGCCAGGTCTCCCCCCCACACATACACCGTATTTCGCCTTATAGAAGCACCCTGCGGCTTCTCACGCTCCGCACAGCGCGACCCTCACCCCGCCGCCGCCGCCCCAGCGCTCCGCCGGCCCCGGGCACCGCGGAGCGGCCCCCCGCGCCCCGCCGCCGCCGCCGCGAACAGCTCCTCCGCTGAGCGCTGCGCGGTGGCTCTTAAAAGAGCCGTTGGGTTCGAGGTTTCGCGCTCCGTCCGCCGCTCTCCTAACACTCGCCGCCGGCCGCCGCCTGGTCGCCGCCGGCCGCTTTGGCCCGTCGCCTGGTCGCCTTCTTCGGCCGCTGGCGCGGCGCTTGCACGGCTCGCCTCGGGCCTCTCGCCTTGCCGGCGGGGCGCCGGCCGCCTCCGCCGCGGGTGCGGCCCCGGCGCCGCGTCGTTGCGGCGGCCCGCGCTTTGCCCACGCGGCCGACGCGGAAGGAGCCGGCCACGCCGCTGCCCGTCACCCGCTGCAGCAGCCCCTTGTTCAGGAGGGCGCCGAGCGCCGCCTTGAGGCGGCCGCTGTTGCGCCGCACGTCGTAGCCCTCGGCGGCCAGCGCTTTCTTGATGACGGCCAGCGAGGCGCCCTTGCGGGCCGTGGAGACGCAGACGGCGCGGAGGATGAGGTCCGAGAGCGACGGCCGCCCGCGCTTCTTGGGCAGCGTCGCCGCCAGCAGCGCCTTCGAGGTGGAAGGCTGCGGCGGCGCGTTGAGGCGCGGCATGGCCGCGGCGTCGGCTCCGGCTCCGCTCCGCTGGGGCCGCCCCGCGCCGCCGCCGCTCCGCTCCGCTCCCCGCCGCCGGGGCCGCCGCCGCTCCGCTCCCCGCCGCTGGGGCCGCCCCGCGCCGCCGCCGCTCCGCTCCCCGCCGCTGGGGCCGCCGCCGCCGCCGCTCCCGCTCCCGCTCCGCCTCCTGCTCCCGCCGCCGCCGCCGCCCGACTGCGCGACCGCGGCGCCCCCCGGCCCTTTATATAGCCCCGGGCCGGACGCAACCGAATCAACCTCTCCTCTCTCTCACTCACTCACTCTCCCCCCCCCCCCCCGGCGGACGCAACCGAATCAACCTGCCCCGCGCGCCGCCGCCCCCTCCCCGCCTGAGCTGCCGCCGCCGCCTCCAAAACTGGACCCCCCCCCAAAAAAAAATCCCTTTCCCAAAAAGAAAGGGCAGCGCCGCGTTGACCCCCCCCCCAAACAAACACACACCCCTTCCGGCAAAGCTCTGCGGCGAGGGTATTCCTGAGCTCCCAAGAAAGCCAAGGGGAGGGGGAGGGGGGGGAAGCCTCCCCCCTCCCCGCACCAAAAATCGCCGCAAGAAGGGAAATAATAAAATAAATCACCCGGGGGGGGGATAATTATCTAGATGCGAGACACGCTTGCTCCAGGGCACGCTGTTGCCAAGCGAAGAATAAAACCACAAGTATGGTGCAAGCCCTGGCCCGCTTCCAAGCGGAGAAGCTCCTCCAAAAAATATATATTACATATATAATGTATAGCAGAGAAATAGAAATTAGTTTCCCCAAGAGACACGAATCCAGCACAAGGCCAGGCTCCCCCCGCCACCGCCTCGCACCCCTCTGGGGGGGGGGAACCCCTCGGAGCCGATCGAGAAGCGACCGAAACGACCCAGAATTAACTCCCCGGGCTAATCCAGGGGGCCGCTCCCAAATTTTAAGCTTCGCTGGGTTTATTCCCCCCTCCCCCGTCCCCCCGGTTCGTTCCCCTCCCGCCGCGTTTCACTCCCTTTCCCGGCCAGCGCGACGCCGCCAGCTCGCCGAGTCTCCCCCGGTATCGCCAAGCTCTCTTCCGATTGGCCGCCCAGCACCCCGCTGCGGCTTCCCATTGGCTCCCGGGATCAACCAATGAGAAGGGCGCTTTCCGAGCCGCTCGCCGGGAAAGGTGAAGCGGGGGGTGAAGGTGGGTTCCCGAGAGCGGCTGCGGGCAGCAGTGAACCGGCCCCCGCCCCGGGGGGGTTAAAAACACCGGAGCCGGGAGGAAATAAAAAAACGGAGCCATTCACCTTGTTTTCGGCTGCACGGAGGCCGTTTTCTTCTATTTGCATCGCCTCCTCCTCCTCCCCCCCCGCCCCATAAAGGGCTTTTCAGCATCTTCTCTGAAGCCGAATCAGCAGCCGCAGCTTCTCCGTTTTCTCAGAAATCGGCTTATCGGAGTCCAGCCGAGCCGCACAGACGGAAATAAGGCTACTAAGAAGTCACGGCCGCTCTGTCATTAGGCGCCGGAGCGGGGCGGTTTGCGGGCGTTTGTGAGAAGTCCTTGGGTTTTGTTTTGGTTTTTTTTTTTGGCCTGGAGGTAATCGGCAAACGTTGCTCTTGACACGGCGAGCTCCCGGCAGCGCCGATCCCGGTATCGCGTCGCGTAGCTCGGAAATCCGACCAGAATCTGTTTTAACCACGAGCTGTAAACCAAACCGCTCCTCCGCGGCGGCGCAAGCTGACGACCGAAGACGAGCCCACCACGCTTTCAGTCCCGCTTGTCGACGCTTTCCAAGAGGCTTGAGCCACCAGCGATCCACGCCGCGAAGTGAAATTAAACGCCAAAAAGGAGGAAAAAAAAAACAAAAACACACCGAGTCTCCTGCCCCGCATCGCGCCCAGCGGGTGGGGGGGGAACCGACTCGCCCCCCCGCCCAAATCGGAGGCGGCCTCAGCCTCTCTGCCCGCGGAGGCACCTCACCAGCTTCACGTCGGCGGCGCGGAGGGCGGCTCGCCTGGCGTGCAGGGCGCACTGCCCCCAGTCCTCGAGCAGAGCCAGCAGGTACGCCTCGCAGCCCGCCCGCAGGGCGGCCGCCGCCGCCGCCTGCACGCCGAAACCTCGCGGGACGGCGCGCAGCAGCGCCGGCGCCGGCAGGAGACCGGACTTGAGGAGCTTCCGCCGGCGCCTCGAAGCTTTTCCGCGGCGTTTTTCCACAGCGTTAACGGCTTTAGGAGCTTTTCGGCCCGCCGGCGGCGAGTGCTGCCGCCGCGCAGCCCGGCCGGACGCCGCCTGCTTCACCCGCGCCATAGCACTGCCGCCCCGCTGCCTTCCGCGCCGCCTTTTATAGGCGCCGGGGGCGCGCGCTGATTGGCTGCCACTCACCGCGCCCGGCGCGCCATTGGCTGCTCCTCACCCCGCCCACCAGACCGCCTCCTTCCCCCCCTCCCCAACAGCACCCTGCCCGCCGGGAGCGGACCTGAGTGGGGACCGCGCGCGCTGCCCCCCGGGCCGCGCCGGCCGAGGGGCGGACCTGAGTGGGGACCGCGCGGGAGGGGGGGGGGCGCAACGCGGAGCCCGTTTCTCGACCCCTCCCAGAGGCCCTTTTGGAGCTTCAAGGGCTCCTTTATCGGGGCCAAATTTGGCGGGTTTTAACCCGCCGGTGGTTTGGGGTTTTTTTGTTTTGTTTTGTTTTGTTTTTTCCTGAAAAAACAGCTCCAAAAATACCTCAAACCACCCCAAATCGCCCCGGGGTGTGTGTGGGGAACCCCCAGCTCTCGCCCTCCCCTATAGACCGGCGCGGCCGCAATATGTATAGATTACAGGCAGCAGGCGGGACGTATAGCCGGGGACACAGGGCCCAGGCTATAGGAACCAGCCCCTATAGCCCAGCACGAGGCCTGCAGAGGAGGGCCCCAGACCATATAGGCCCGTATAGGACCTGGACTATAAGGAACAGACCTGAGAGCCGCCCGCTGCAGGGCCCAGACCGGGGTAAGGACTGGGATATAGGGCCCAGAACATAGAGCCCGCTATAGGGCCTGGACCATATAGCCACCAGCCCGTATACCCCAGTATAGGCACTAAAATTAGAGCCCAGCGCGGCCAGGCCTGGAGCATAGGCACCAGATCGTATAGGCCCCTATAGGGATCAGGCCATATAGCCCTGTATAGACTGGACCACAGTACTGGCCTGATCTATAGGAACTGGCCCCTATAGGCGAGCACAGGCCAGGATGCAGCAGTCTGGCTGAGACACCGGGGCAGGGGGGGGACAAAAAAGCACTTTGGGGGTTTTCCGTGTTGGGTTTTTTTTTTTTCCTCTCCTTTTTTTTTTTTTTCCTTTTTATTCTGGAAAATAATTTCTGCTGCTTCCCGGGGCGCCGGGTCAGCCGGAAAAACCTCGGCCCTGGGCCCCCCCGGGGGGACGGAGCGGGAGACGGGGCCGGGCGCGCCGGCGTCGGGGGTCTCCTCCGCGGGCGAAAGCCGGGAAGGGCCAAGAAAAACGCCAACGCGAAGTGGAGGGGGGGGAAAAAAAACCCCAAAAAACCAACCAAACCAAACCGGGAACGAAACCCATTTGGGCGAGCGGCGCAAGAGCCACGCTTTGGTGCCGGTGGGGCTCCTCGTCTCCCCCCCAACTCCCCGGGCTGAAAAAAAGAAAAGAAATCCACCCGGTTCCTCCGGGCTGGAGCGCTAAAACGTGGTAAAACCAACCCGAAGCGGGAGGAAGGTTTGGTTGGAAAAACCAAACGAACCGAGAGGGGAGCGGGGACGCCGCTAACTCCAGCTGGGGTCGTAGCCCGTCCAGTCCGAGGGGGGCGCGAGGTAGACGCGCCGGCCGCGGTAGACGAAGCTGACGATGCCGCGGTAGCCGGCGCGGGGCACGCCGGATTTGAGGTCGTCCATGAGGCCCAAGGCCTTGGCGAAGGCTTTGAAGGAGTCGCGGCTCGTGTAGCGCACGCGCACGGCGCCCAGCTCGCGGCGCCGGTTGCCCTGCAGCTCTTCGACCCGCACCTCCGGCGCCGCGTAGACGCGGGGCAGGAAGGAGCGTTCGTACTCCTCCTTTTTGAGGTAGGAGAGGTCGAGCCGGGTGAAAGGCACGAAGCGGTCGTTGAGCTTGATGAACTTCAGGTACTGGTCGAAGAACTGGCCGTGGCTCACGCCTTTGCGACCGAACGTCATGGTGCGCGACACCTCCGGGCGCACGCACGAACGCTCCCGCCGTTGCTCGGGTTGCCTCATCCAATCGTCCCAAAACGCTCGAGGCCATTTAGGTTCCAGTTCGTCCCACAACTCGGCCAGCAGCAACCAACCGAGACCCGGGAAGAAATCGGTGCGGTAGAGCAGCTCGGCTCGCCCGGCGTCCACCATCTGCTCTTTGCCGTTGTCGTTCCAGGCCGAGACGCACCAGAGGCTGCGGTCGGCCAAGAGCAGCGGGAAAGTGGCTTGGAAATACTCGAAGAAATCCGGCGCTACTTCCAAGTCGTCTTCCACCACGATGGCCGCCCGGTAGCGGAAAGTACGGAAAACCTGTCCCAGAGCCCAACGGTAGTGACGGGCGATTTTGTAGTAACCTTGGAACTTGCGGTGTTCGGCGGGTACGGGCACGTCGCTGAGGTCGGGCTGCCGGATGTGAGCCACGGCGTCGCCGTACGAGGCGATGACGCGCGCCGTCTCGGCGTGCCCGCAGTCCTGGCTGACGATGACGGGGAAACGTTCGGGCGAAGGGCGGTAGCGCAGCAGCTTGTCCAAGCACCGGCGTACCGTGCTGCGGTCGCAGGCCATCACCAGCACGGGCAGGACGACGGAGGCGGCGGCGGGTGACGGCGGCGGCCGGGGGCTGCTGGGGGGAGGCGGCGGGCGCCGGCGGCGACCCCACAAGCCGCTGTAGCGGTGGATCTGGCGCAGCAGTTCCTTCTGCCGTTCCAGCTCGGCTTCGGCATCCTGCGCCAGGCGGATCACCTCCTCGGTGAGGCCGCGGCCGGGTTCGGCGCCGGGGGCCGCGGGGCGGCTCCAGAGGAAGAGGAGCAGCAGGCCGTTCCAAGCGACGAAGAGCGCCGCCCCCCACAGCGCCAGGCTGCTCTTCTTCAGCATCCTTCACCCGGCGGCCGCCCCCCCCTCTCTCTCTCTCTCCACCGCGCTCACGCCGCCGCCATGGACCTGCGGGCAAAGCCGAGCCGAGCGCCGCGTTAAAAACCTCTCGAAACCCCTAAAAAAAAAAGAAAAACCACCCAAAAAAAAAAAACCTCTCCACGCCCAACGCCCGCTCGAAAAACACCCCGAAGAGGAAGTCGCGAGAGGAAACAAGACGCCCCCGAGGTCCCCAGCGCCGAGGCCGAAAGTCGCCTGCGGTAGAAAAGGAGATGGGGGGGAAAACAACCCCCCCCCTCCCCGATCTGCCCCCAAAAACCCCAGCTGCCGGGGCAGAGTCCGTCCCCGTTAAAGGTTAACCTGGGCGCCGGGGCCGAACTCGCCGCCGAAACGGGGCGGGAAAAGCCGCCGGGGCGGTTTTAGCTTTTCTACGTGAAAAACTGAGGGGGATAATTAAAAAAAAAAAAAAAGGGAAAAAGTAAAGAATAACAGACCCCCCCCCCCCCCCCAAAAAAAAAAAAAAAAAACGCGAAGCTTTGGGGGAGCCTCCGCGGCGAGTTACTCACCCGGCCGCCGGCGAGCCCGGCCCGACTCCTGCCGTGTGGCGGAGGTAACACGTCAGCAGAGCAGGAAACGAGGGGGAGGGAAAAAAAAACAAAAACCGGGGGAAAAAGAAACCAGAAAGAAAAAGAAGATATTGGGTTACTGAAGTCAGGCAGGAGGCGGCCGTCCCCGGGGCGACTTTCTCCTCCGCTCGAGCAAGCGGCCGAACGAAAACTTCCGCCCCGGCTCCGGCGGGCGGCGATTTACGTTCCTGAAAAGAAGGAGGGAAGAAAAAAAAACAAACAAACCCGGACTCGCCGTCCCGCTGCCGTTTTGGGACCGGTTTTATTATTATTTTTTTTTTTTTAACCCTCCTGGCGGGAGGAAAAGACGCGGCAGGAGGCAGGTTAATTCGCTAAAGCCGCCCGGGGTGGGGGGGGGAGGTTTAAGCTGCTTTTCCTCGCCCCCGGGGTCACGTCGCGCGGCGGCAAAACGCCCCAGGGGCGAGGAAAAGTTTCCCCGCAACCTGTCGGTTCTGTTCAAAAGGGGGGGGGGGAAAGGATTCCCCCCCCCCACCCCGCTGCTTTTTCCGGCGGGATTTAAAGCCCGGCGGCGAAAGGAGGGGAAAAAAAAAAACCCAAAACGCGGGAAGGGTAAATAAAAAACCCCCGGCGCGAAGCTGCCGCCTTACCTGGCCGGCGCCGGGGGAGGGGGCTCGCCGGGGTGTCCGTCCGTCCGTCCGTCCGTTCCCCCCCCCCCCCGGCCAACGTCGAGGCCTCCGCGATCCGGCTCCGGGGTTTTTTCCGCGCCGGGAAGCGGATCAAGCCATGGGGGGGGGGGAAGGGGGGGGGAGGATTTGGGGTGGGGGGGGCGGCCCCGCCGGGGCCCCCGGCGCCGCTCGCGGCTGCTCTGCGGGGGGGGGGAGGGGGGACATGAGGGAGGGGGTTGGTTCCCCCTCTGCCCCCCCCCCAAATCCCATAGGGGACGGGGACCTTCCCCCCACCCCCCATCCCAGCCCTGTTCCCTCCTAAAGGGGGGGGCAGGGACCCCCCCCCACGCAGCCCTATAGGGGACAGGGACCCCCCCACCCCATATGGGAGAGGGATCCCTCCTCCACACCCCTATAGGGGACAGGAACCCCCCCTCCCCACGCAGCCCTATAGGGGACAGGGACCCCCCCCCCACACACAGCCCTATAGGGGACAGGGACCCCCCCCACACACCCCTATAGGAGACAGGAACCGCCCCTCGCCACGCAGCCCTATAGGGGACAGGGACCCCCCCCCCACGCAGCCCTATAGGGGACAGGGACACCCCTAACTACTTCTGTAGGGGACGAGGACCCCCGCACACACCCCTCTATACGGAACAGGGCCCTCCCCCACTCCTATAGGTAAGAGGGCTCCCCCCCCACACCTCTATAGGGGACAGGGCTGCCCCCTCCACACCTCTACAGGGGTCGGGGCCCCCATATAGACCTCTATAGGGGACAGGGCTCCCCCCCTCCACATACCTATATAGGGGACAGCCCCCCCCACCCCCTTATAGGGGACAGGGGCCCCACACACACCCCCTATAGGGGACAGGCCCCCCCCACTTCTATAGGGGATAGGAGCCTCCACACCCCCCCCTATAAGGGATAGGGCCCCCTCCACACACCTCTATAAGGGACAGGGAGCCCCCCACACCTCTATAGGGGACAGAGACCCCCTCACACACCTCTATAAGGGACAGAGATCTCCCCCAAACACCCCTATAGGGGACAGGGCCCCCTCCACACACCCCTATAGGGGACAGGGAGCCTCCCACACTTCTATAGGGGACAGGGGCCCCCTCACACCCCCCTATAGGGGACAGGCCCCCCCCAGCCCCCTCCCCTCCCCATAGGGGACAGGACCCCCCCCCCGACACCCCTATAGGGGACATGCTCCCCCCCGGGGGGGGGGGTCCGGGCCTCCCTCCTCCTCCTCCTCCTCCCCCCCCCCCGCCCCTCCGCGCCCCTCCGGTACCAGCGGCGGCTCCCAGCAGCGCCCGCCACTTCCGCCTGCCCGCGCCGGAAGTGGCGCCATGGCAACGGGCCCGGCCCCGCCCACCGCGGCGGCGCCGTCCAATCAGCGCCGGGCAAGGCCACGCACGCACGCACGCACGCGCGCTCCCCTGCGGGCGCTCCCATTCCCGCCGCCTCCCTCCCTCCCCTTCCCCCCCCCCGCGCGGCGGGATGGTACAGCCCGAGGGAGGGCGGGGCCGCCGGCCACGCCCCCCTCCCCGCGCGGCCACGCCCCCTCCCCGCGCGGCCACGCCCCCCTCCCCGCGCTCCAGCGCCCGCCCGCCGCCGTTTTTAACGTCTTTGGGGCTTTTTCGGTCGGTTTCGGGGTCTTTGGCGGGGTTTTTTCGGGGGGGGGGTCGAAGTTGTGACGGGGGGGGAGGGGAAACTCGCTCGTTCGTGCCCCGAGCGCCGCCGCCGCCATTTTTGGCGTCGCCTCAAGAGAGGGCGGGAAGGCGGCGGGTCACGTGGGTGGGGGCCCCTCCCCCCCACGCCGGCCGCTCTGGGCGCCGCGGCGGCCCCGGCTCGTCTCGTCTGCTCCGGGCGGTGGGACACGTGGAGGGGCGATGGGAGGGGGCGGGGGGCAATAGGGGGGGATGGGGGCAATGGGGGCAATAGGGGGGATGGGGAGGCAGTGGGGGGTGATGGGGGGCAATGGGCAGGGGGCAATGGGGGTGATGGGGGGCAGGGGGCCATAGGTGCTGATGGGGGCAATGGGGGGGTGGGGGCAATGGGGCAGGGGGCAATGGGGGGGATGGGGGCAATGGGGCAGGGGGCAATAGGGGGTGATGGGGGCAATGGGGGGGATGGGGGCAATGGGGCAGGGGGCAATAGGGGGTGATGGGGGCAATGGGGGGGATGGGGGCAATGGGGCAGGGGGCAATAGGGGGTGATGGGGGCAATGGGGGGGATGGGGGCAATAGGGGGTGATGGGGGCAACATGGTCAATGGGGGGGCAATGGGGGTGATGGGGGGCAGGGGGCCATAGGGGCTGATGGGGGCAATGGGGAGGCAGTAGAGGGTGATAAGGGGCAATGGGGGGCAATAGGGGGTGATGGGGGGCAATAGGGGGCAGGGGGTGATGGGGAGGCAGTGGGGAGTGATGGGGGCAATAGGGGGATGGGGGCAATGGGGGGGCAATAGGGGGTGATGGGAGGGCAATAGGAGCAGTAGGGGGGGATGGGGGGCAATAGGGGTGATGGGGGGCAGGGGGCCATAGGGGCTGATGGGGGCAATGGGGGGCAGGAGCTATAGGGGGTGATAGGGAGCAATAAGGGGTGATGGGGGGCAATAGGAGCAGTAGGGGGTGATGGGGGGCAATAGGGGGTGATAAGGGGCCATGGGGGGCAATAGGGGTGATGGGGGCAATGGGGGGTGATAGAGGGCAATAGGGGGTGATGGGGGGCAATAGGAGCAGTAGGGGGTGATGGGGGCAATAAGGGGTGATGGGGGGCAATAGGAGCAGTAGGGGATGATGGGGGGCAATAAGGGGTGATGGGGGGCAATAGGGGGGCAGGAGGCAATGGGAGGGGGGGAAAGGCACCCCTCTGCCCCCCCCAGCCCCCCCCCCAGCCATGGAGCCGCCGCCGTCCCGCTTCCAGTCGTGCCTGGACTTCTGCCCCGAGTGCGGGGCCGTGCTGCCCCGGCCGGGCCCCCGCGACGCCGTCTGCTGCGCCCGCTGCGCCTTCGCCCTCGACGTCGCCGGTGAGCCCCCCGGGGAATGGGGGGGGGGGGGGGAGCAGGCCCGGACGCCTGGGCCCCCCCCCCCCCCCCCCAAACCCGTTACCCACCGCCTGCCCCCCGTCCCCCCCCGGCAGATTTCGACGGCAGAGCCGTGCGCACCGCCGTCCAGTTCAACCGGCCCGAGCTCGCCGCGCCGCGGCCGCCCGAGCCAGCGCCGGGCCTCGACGGCCCCGTGGTGAGCCCGGGCGGCGGCACGGGGGTAAACCCCCCTTGGGAGGGGAATAAACCCCTTGGGAGGGGTATAAACCCCCCTGGGATGGGTATAAACCCCCCTGGGATGGGTATAACCCCCTTGGGATGGATATAAACCCCCCTGGGACAGGTACAAACCCCTTAGGATGGGAATAAACCCCCCTGGGACAGCTATAAACATCTTGGGAGGGGAATAAAGCCCCTTAGGACGGGTATAAACCCCTTAGGATAGGTATAAACCCCCCTGGAACAGGTATAAACCCCTTAGGATGGGAATAAACCCCCTTGGGACGGGTGTAAACCCCTTAGGTTGGGAATAAACCCCTTGGGAGGGGTATAAACCCCTTGGGATGGGAATAAACCCCCTTAGGATGGGAATAAACCCCCCCTGGGACAGGTATAAACCCCTTGGGAGGGGTATAAACCCCCTTAGGATGGGTATAAACCCCTTAGGATGGATATAAACCCCTTGGGATGGGTATAAACTCCCCTGGAACAGGTATAAACCCCCTTAGGATGGGAATAAACCCCTTAGGATGGGAATAAACCCCCTTGGGACAGGTGTAAACCCCTTAGGTTGGGAATAAACCCCTTGGGAGGGGTATAAACCCCCCTGGGATGGGAATAAACCGCCCTGGAACAGGTATAAACCCCCCCGAGATGGGAATAAACCCCCTGGGGTATGAACCCCTTAGGATGGGTATGAACCCCCCTGGGACGGGTATAAACCCCCCTGGAACAGGTATAAACCCCCTTGGGATGGGAATAAACCCCCCTGGAACGGGTATAAACCCCCTAGGTTGGGAATAAACCCTCTTGGGATGGATTTAAACCCTCTTGGGATGGGTATAAACTCCCCTAGGATGGGAATAAACCCCTTGGGATGAGTACTAAACCCTCTTGGGATGGGTATAAACCCCCTTGGGAGGGGAATAAAAGCCTTAGAATAGGAATAAACCCCTTTGGAATGGGAATTACACCCCCAGGATGGGAATAAACCCCCCTGGGAGGGGAATAAACCCCTTTAGAATGGGAATAACCCCCCCAGGATGGGAATAAACCCCCTTGGGAGGGGAATAAACCCCTTTAGAATGGGAATAACCCCCCCAGGATGGGAATAAACCCCCTTGGGAGGGGAATAAACCCCTTTAGAATGGGAATAACCCCCCCAGGATGGGAATAAACCTCCTTGGGATGGGAATAAACCGTTTTGGGACGGGTATAACCTCCCTGGGAGGGGTATAAGCCCCTTTAGGGCAGGTCTAGCCCCCCTTGGGAAGGGTTTAACGTCCCCCCCAACCCCGGGCCGGGGCGGGGGCATCTGAGGGCTCAGATTTCGGGGGGGGGGGCAGGTGGAGCGGCGCTGCCCCCGCTGCGGCCACGACGGCATGGCGTACCGCACGCGCCAGACCCGCTCGGCCGACGAGGGCCAGACCGTCTTCTACACCTGCGCCCGCTGCAAGTGAGTGCCGCCCCCCCCGAGCCCCCCCGGATCCTTCTGGGTCACCCTGACCCCCCCCAGATCTCCCTGTCCCCCCCCACATCCTCCCCGATCCCTCTGCGTCCCCCTGACCCCCCCCAGATCCCCCCTGGATCCTTCTGCGTCCCCCTAACCCCCCCATACCCCCCCCCGGATCCCTCTGCGTCCCCGTGACCCCCCCCCAGATCCCCCCCGGATCCCTCTGCGTCCCCCTAACCCCCCCCCCCGGTTCCTTTCCTGCAGGTTTCAGGAGAAGGAGGATTCGTGACGGGGCTGGAGATGCTGCTTTTTGCCCCCCCCCCAGCAATAAAAGCCCCCCGGCAGCGCGGTGACTGGTGGCTCTCCTTCGGGGCAGGCACCCGGCGCTGTCGCGGGGGCCTCAGCTGCCCCTATTTGCCCCCCCAGGGCCTATTTACCCCCCCCCAGCCCCTGAACTGCCCCCTCGGACCCTATTTACCCCCCTCAAGCTCCTGAACTGCCCCCCTGGGGCCCTATTTGCCCCCTTCAGGCCCCTGAACTGCTCCCTTGGGATGCTATTTACCCCCCCCGGACCCCTGAACTGCCCCCCCCAGGCCCCATTTACCCCCCAGGGCCCCATTTACCCCCTCAGGCCCCTGAACTCCCCCCCTCCCCCGGGGCCCTGTTTATCCCCTCGGGCCCTATCTGCCCCCTCAGGCCCCTGAACTGCCCCCTCAGGCCCCTGAACTGCCCCCCTGGGCCCCATTTACCCCCCCCCAGACCCCTGAATTGCCCCCTTGGGGCCCTATTTACCCCCCCCAGGCTCCTGAACTGCCCCCTCGGGGCTCCATTTACCCCCCCAGGCTCTGAACTGCCCCCTCGGGGTCCCATTTACCCCCCCAGGCTCCTGAACTGCCCCCTCGGGGCCCCATTTACTCCCCCCCAGGCCCCTGAACTGCCCCCTCGGGACCCTATTTACCCCCTCAGGCCCCTGAACTGCCCCCCCGAGGCCCTATTTACCCCCCCAGGCCCCTGACCTGCCTCCCTGGGCCCGATTTACCCCCCCAGGCCCCTGAACTGCCCCCTCGGGGTCCCATTTACCCCCCCAGCCCTATTTACCCCTTCGGGCCCCATTTATCCCCCCCAGGCCCCTGAACTGCCCCCTTGGGGCCCCATTTACCCCCTCGGGCCCTATTTACCCCCCAGACCCCTGAACTGCCCCCTTGGGGCCCCATTTACCCCCCAGGCCCTGTTTACCCCCTTGGGCCCCATTTACCCCCCCCCCCCAGGCCCCTGAACTGCCCCCTCGGGGCCCCATTTACCCCCCCGGCCCTATTTGCCCCTTCGGGCCCCATTTATCCCCCCCAGGCCCCTGAACTGCCCCCTTGGGGCCCCATTTACCCCCTCGGGCCCTATTTACCCCCCCAGACCCCTGAACTGCCCCCTCGGGGCCCCATTTACCCCCCCGGCCCTATTTGCCCCTTCGGGCCCCATTTATCCCCCCCAGGCCCCTGAACTGCCCCCTTGGGGCCCCATTTACCCCCTCGGGCCCTATTTACCCCCCCAGGCCCCTGAACTGCCCCCTCGGGGCCCTATTTACCCCCCCAGGCCTCTGAACTGCCCCCTTGGGCCCCATTTACCCCCCCAGGCCCTGTTTACCCCCTTGGGCCCCATTTACCCCCCCCAGGCCCCTGAACTGCCCCCTCGGGGTCCCATTTACCCCCCCAGCCCTATTTACCCCTTCGGGCCCCATTTATCCCCCCCAGGCCCCTGAACTGCCCCCTTGGGGCCCCATTTACCCCCTCGGGCCCTATTTACCCCCCCAGACCCCTGAACTGCCCCCTTGGGGCCCCATTTACCCCCCCAGGCCCTGTTTACCCCCTTGGGCCCCATTTACCCCCCCCCCCAGGCCCCTGAACTGCCCCCTCGGGGCCCCATTTACCCCCCCGGCCCTATTTGCCCCTTCGGGCCCCATTTATCCCCCCCAGGCCCCTGAACTGCCCCCTTGGGGCCCCATTTACCCCCTCGGGCCCTATTTACCCCCCCAGGCCCCTGAACTGCCCCCTCGGGGCCCTATTTACCCCCCCAGGCCTCTGAACTGCCCCCTTGGGCCCCATTTACCCCCCCAGGCCCTGTTTACCCCCTTGGGCCCCATTTACCCCCCCCAGGCCCCTGAACTGCCCCCTTGGGGCCCCATTTAACCCCTCGGGCCCTATTTACCCCCCCAGGCCTCTGAACTGCCCCCTCGGGGCCCCATTTACCCCCTCGGGGCCCCATTTACCCCCCTTCGGGCCCCTGAACTCCCCCCTCGGCCCCGCCCCCGCCCCGCGCATGCGCGCGCGCACGGCGCTGCCCGGCGGCGGCCCCGCCTCCCCCGGCCCTCCCCCGCGGCGCATGCGCGGCGGCGCGACCCCCCCCCCCCCGTACGGCGGAAGCGGCGCACTGGGGGAACGCATTTGCGGACGGCCCGGCCGGAAGCGGCCGCCGCCGCCGCCGGAAGCGGCGGGTGGAAGCGGAGGCGGCGGCGGCGGCACCGGGGCGGCGGCGGCGAGAGCGGCTCTTCCCTCCCCTCCGCCCTCGGGAGGAGCCCGGCGGCTCGGCCCGGCTCGGCTCGGCTCGGCCCGGCCCGGCCCGGCAGCGCGGCGGCCCCGGTGCGCCGCTCCGCGCCTTCCCCCCCGGCAGCGGCGGCCGCGGCGCCGGGGTCCGGGCTCCGGGCCGGCGGCGCCATGGCGGAGGCGGCGGCGGCGGCGGCGGGAGGCGGCGGCACCGCCACCGTCACCGAGAGCGGCGCCGCCGAGCCGGTGAGGGGCGATAGGTGCCCGGGGGGCGATAGATACCCGGGGGTGGGGACCTGGGAGGGGATAGATACCCGGGGGTGATAGATACCCAGGGGGTGGGGACCTGGGGGGACATAGATACCCGGGGGTGATAGATACCCGGGGGGTGGGGACCTGGGAGGGGATAGATACCCGGGGGTGATAGATACCCGGGGGGTGGGGACCTGGGAGGGGATAGATACCCGGGGGGGTGATAGATACCCGGGGGGTGGGGACCTGGGAGGGGATAGATACCCGGGGGGCGATAGATACCCGGGGGGTGGGGACCCGGGGGGACATAGATACCCGGGAGGGACATAGATACCCGGGGGGTGGGGACCTGGGAGGGGATAGATACCCGGGGGCGATAGATACCCGGGGGGTGGGGACCCGGGGGGGACATAGATACCCGGGGGCGATAGATACCCGGGGGGTGGGGACCCGGGGGGACATAGATACCCGGGGGGGACATAGATACCCGGGGGGTGGGGACCTGGGAGGGGATAGATACCCGGGGAGCGATAGATACCCGGGGGGTGGGGACCCGGGGGGACATAGATACCCGGGAGGGACATAGATACCCGGGGGGTGGGGACCTGGGAGGGGATAGATACCCGGGGGGCGATAGATACCCGGGGGGTGGGGACCCAGGGGGACATAGATACCCGGGAGGGACATAGATACCCGGGGGGTGGGGACCCGGGGGGGACATAGATACCCGGGGGCGATAGATACCCGGGGGGTGGGGACCCGGGGGGACATAGATACCCGGGGGCGATAGATACCCGGGGGGTGGGGACCCGGGGGGGACATAGATACCCGGGGGGCAATAGATACCCAGGGGGTGGGGACCTGGGAGGGGATAGATACCCGGGGGGCGATAGATACCCGGGGGGTGGGGACCCGGAGGGGACATAGATACCCAGGGGCGATAGATACCCGGGGGGTGGGGACCCAGGGGGACATAGATACCCGGGAGGGACATAGATACCCAGGGGGTGGGGACCCGGGGGGGACATAGATACCCGGGGGCGATAGATACCCGGGGGGTGGGGACCCGGGGGGACATAGATACCCGGGGGCGATAGATACCCGGGGGGTGGGGACCCGGGGGGGACATAGATACCCGGGGGGCAATAGATACCCAGGGGGTGGGGACCTGGGAGGGGATAGATACCCGGGGGACGATAGATACCCAGGGGGTGGGGACCTGGGAGGGGATAGATACCCGGGGGGGGCAATAGATACCCGGGGGGTGGGGACCCGGGGGGGACATAGATACCCGGGGGCGATAGATACCCAGGGGGTGGGGACCTGGGAGGGGATAGATACCCGGGGGGCGATAGATACCCAGGGGTGGGGACCCGGGGGGACATAGATACCCGGGGGCGATAGATACCCGGGGGGTGGGGACCCGGGGGGGACATAGATACCCGGGGGCGATAGATACCCGGGGGGTGGGGACCTGGGAGGGCATAGATACCCGGGGGGTGATAGATACCTGGGGTGGGGCCCTGGGAGGGGATAGATACCCGGGGGTGATAGATACCCAGGGGTGGGGACCTGGGAGGGGATAGATACCCGGGGGTGATACATACCGGGGGGCGATAGATACCCGGGGGAGGGCATAGATACCCAGGGGGCAATAGATACCTGGGGGGCATAGACACCCGGGGGGTGGGGACCTGGGAGGACATAGATACCTGGGGGGTGATAGATACCCAGGGGGTGGGGATGTGGGAGGAGATAGATACCCGGGGGTGAATAGATACCCGGAGAGTGGGGACCTGGGAGGGGATAGATACCTGGGAGATTGATAGATACCCAGGGGGTGGGGACCTGGGAGGGATAGATACCCGGGGGGTGATAGATACCCGGGGGGGTGATAGATACCCAGGGGTGGGGACCGGGGGGGGGGATAGATACCCGGGGAGGCAATAGATACCCAGGGGGGCGATAGATACCCAGGGGGTGGGGACCTGGGAGGGATAGATACCCGGGGGGGCAATAGATACCCGGGGGGCAATAGATACCCAGGGGGTGGGGACCTGGGAGGGATAGATACCCGGGGGGGCAATAGATACCCAGGGGGGTGGTAGATACCCAGGGGGTGGGGACCTGGGAGGGGATAGATACCTGGGAGGTTGATAGATACCCAGGGGGTGGGGACCTGGGGGGGATAGATACCCGGGGGGCAATAGATACCCAGGGGGGGTGATAGATACCCGGGGGGGGGGGACAGGGCTGGGGACCCTGGCGGGGTTGGAGGACCATAGACGGTGGCGGAGACGGGAAGGAGCCGAGGGGGCAGGCCGGGGGCTGCAGCGGGTGACGGTGACGGCGGCGCCGGGTGACGGCGCCGGGTGACGGCGGCGCCGGGTGACGCCGGGCGCAGGAGAACCGCAGCCTGACGCTGAAGCTGCGCAAGCGCAAGCCGGACAAGAAGGTCGAGTGGTCGAGCGACACCGTCGACAACGAGCACCTGGGCCGCCCTCCTCCAAGTGTGAGTGCGCCCGGACGCCTGGGCCCCTTGCTCCCCGGGCGCCTGGGCCCCCACCCTGACGTCCCCCCCCCCCCCCGCCGCCTCCCCTTTGCAGGCTGCTGCATCTACGAGAAGCCGCGGGCCTTCGGCGAGAGCTCCACGGAGAGCGAGGAGGAGGAGGAGGAGGAGGACGACGACGACGAAGGCTGCGGCCACGCGCACTGCGTCCGGGGTCACAAGCGGGGCCGGGGGGGGCCGGCGGGCCGGGCGGGCCGGGCGGGGGGGTCACCCGCCGGCGCTGCCTCCCCCCGGCCCCCCCGCGGCCCCGCCATGGAGCACTGACCGACCCCCCCCCCCCACCAGCACCACCCCCCCGAATCCCGGCTCCGAATCCCGGCTCCGGGCTTGATCCTGGCCCCAAATCCTGGATCCCGGCCCCAAATCCCGGCTCCGGGCTTGATCCTGGCCCAAATCCTGGATCCTGGCCCCAAATCCTGGATCCTGGCCCCAAATCCCGGCTCCGGGCTTGATCCCGGCCCCAAATCCTGGATCCCGGCCCCAAATCCTGGATCCTGGCCCCAAATCCCGGCTCCGGGCTTGATCCTGGCCCCAAATCCTGGATCCCGGCCCCAAATCCCGGCTCTGGGCTTGATCCTGGCCCCAAATCCTGGATCCTGGCCCCAAATCCTGGATCCCGGCCCCAAATCCCGGCTCTGGGCTTGATCCCGGCCCCAAATCCTGGATCCCGGCCCCAAATCCTGGATCCTGGCCCCAAATCCCGGCCCCAAATCCTGGATCCTGGCCCCAAATCCTGGATCCCGGCCCCAAATCCCGGCTCCAGGCTTGATCCTGGCCCCAAATCCTGGATCCCGGCCCCAAATCCCGGCTCTGGGCTTGATCCAGGCCCAAATCCTGGATCCTGGCCCCAATTCCTGGCTCTGGGCCCCAAATCCCGGCTCTGGCTTGATCTCAGCCCTAAATCCTGGATCGCGGCCCCGAATCCTGGCTTTGGGCTTGATCCTGTCCCCAAATCCCGGCTCTGTGCCCCAAATCCCGGCTCCGGGCTTGATCCCGGCCCTAAATCCCAAATCCTGGCCCTGAATCCCGGCTCTGGGCCCGAATCCTGGCTCTGGGCTTGATCCCGGCCCCAAATCCCGGCTCTGGGCCCTGAATCCTGGCTTTGGGCTTGATCCCAGTCCTAAATCCTGGATCCTGGCTCCAAATCCCGGCTCTGGGCTTGATCCCAACCCCTAAATCCCACCTGTGGGCCCCAAATCCTGGCTCCAGGCTCAATCCCAGCCCCAAATCCCCAGTTCTTGGCCCCAGATCCCGGCTCCGGGCCTTGAATCCCGGCTCTGGGCTTGATCCTGGCCCTAAATCCTGGATCCTGGCCCCAAATCCCGGCTCTGGGCTTGATCCCGGCCCTAAATCCTGGATCCTGGCCCCAAATCCCGGCTCTGGGCTTGATCCTGTCCCCAAATCCCGGGTCCCGACCCCAAATCCCGGGTCCCGACCCCAAATCCCGCTTCCCAGCCCCAAACGGCGGCTGCCAGCCCCAAATCTCGCTTCCCGAGCCCCAAATCCCGCTCCGGCTCCCCAACGGCGCCTGTCCCCCAAATCCCACTTGTGTGTCCCAAATCCCACTTTGTGTCCCCAAATCCCGGCTCCGGGGCCGGTTTTCCGCCCCGAAACGCGGCGGTTTCGAGGGCGCGGCGGGAATTAAAGGCGACGGCCGAGCTGCGGCGTTTATTGGGAGGTGGCAGCGGCGTCCCCCCGGGGGGGGACGGGGACACCGGGGTCCCCGCGGGCCCTTCGGCCTCGGCGGCGTCATCGGCGCTGGCAGCGTCCTCGGGCGGCGGGTCGGGGCCGGCGCGGAGCTGGGGACGGGTGGCACCAGGGCGATGGCACCAGGGTGGGGGACAAGTGGCACCAGGGGACAAGTGGCACCAGGACGGTGTCACCAGGGTGGAGGACAAGTGGCATCTGGGTGGGGGACAAGTGCCACCAGGGGGACAAGTGGCACCAGGACGATGTCACCAGGGTGGAGGACAAGTGCCACCAGGGCGATGTCACCGGGGTGGCAAACAAGTGGCACCAGGGTGATGTCACCAGGGTGGGGGACAAAAAGAGCCACTAGGGTGATGCCACCAAAATGGACAAGTGCCACCAGGATGGAGACAAGTGGCACCAGGGGGACAAGTGCCACCAGGGCGATGTCACCAGGGTGGAGGACAAGTGCCACCAAGGCAGTCACCAGGGTCCAGGGTGGGGGACAAGTGGCACCCGGAGGATAAGTGCCACCGGGGCGATGTCACCAGGGTGGAGGACAAGTGGCATCTGGGTGGGGGACAAGTGCCACCAGGGGGACAAGTGGCACCAGGGCGATGTCACTAGGGTGGGGGACAAGTGCCACCAAGGCGGTCACCAGAGTGGAGGACAAGGGGCACCAGGGGACAAGTGGCACCAGGACGATGTCACCAGGGTGGAGGACAAGTGCCACCGGGGCGATGTCACCAGGGTGGCAAACAAGTGGCACCAGGGGAACAAGTGCCACCAGGGTGATGTCACTAGTGTGCGGGACAAGTGCCACCAAGGCGGTCACCAGGGTGGAGGACAAGTGCCACCAGGGTGATGTCACCAGGGTGGGGGACAAAAAGAGCCACTAGGGTGATGCCACCAAAATGGACAAGTGCCACCAGGATGGGAGACAAGTGGCACCAGGGCGATGTCACTAGGGTGGGGGACAAGTGCCACCAAGGCAGTCACCAGGGTGGAGGACAAGTGGCACCAGGGGGACAAGGGGCACCAGGGTGATGTCACCAGGGTGGGGGACAAGTGGCACCAGGGGGACAAGGGGCACCAGGGCGATGTCACCAGGGTGGAGGACAAGTGGCACCAGGGGGACAAGGGGCACCAGGGCGATGTCACCAGGGTGGGGGACAAGTGGCACCAGGGGGACAAGGGGCACCAGGGCGATGTCACCAGGGTGGGGGACAAGTGGCACCAGGGGGACAAGGGGCACCAGGGCGATGTCACCAGGGTGGGGGACAAGTGGCACCAGGGGGACAAGGGGCACCAGGGCGATGTCACCAGGGTGGGGGACAAGTGGCACCAGGGGGACAAGGGGCACCAGGGCGATGTCACCAGGGTGGGGGACAAGTGGCACCAGGGGGACAAGGGGCACCAGGGCGATGTCACCAGGGTGGGGGGACAAGTGGCACCAGGG